>NC_091744.1:71971916-71981916 GCF_043380555.1 Nothobranchius furzeri | reverse complement strand
GATAAGCTACAAGTTTATGACAAGTCTTCCCTCTTTCTTTCTCTGTTCCATTTTTTTCTTACCATTTTTTTTTAATTGCTGACACACTAAATAAAAACTGACAAAATCAGGCCAGATTTGCACAAGTTCAACTATTGGCACATTAACAGTTTCACACTGTTTGCAAAACATGAACATGAAGGAAAATGAAAAACCTCATTAGTCTTCATATCTGGTGCCACAAAGTGTTGGTAAATTTCATTGTACATTTTTTCTGTAAAACATAAAAGTGGTTTAAGATAAGGACATGAGTGTTTATCAAAATCAGACCAGAATATGGATGCGTTTAATGTTTCGCCAAGCAAACGTGGATTTAGTAAGAAATTCTAGTGTTTCGACGGAAGTGTCTCATTTATCAAATAGTCTGAGGTTTTGTACTAATTTTGTGAAGTGTTTTGATATATCAGGCCCTGAATAAAAACAAATAAAATCCATTAATTTAAAAAGATAAAAGTAGTCCTTACTTTGCAGAAAAAAAATATCACAAATTGTGGATAAATTATTTTAGCTTTCAGATTCCAAACTAACAAAACCATTATTCATATTCAGCTTCTGTCATCATCAAGCAAAACTGGATAATGAGTAATGAGATCAAATATCATTTTATTGCATAAAAATCCTGTTTTAGGCATTTTTCATCTGACGGAAAGAAAAATAACAAAAAAATTACATAAATGTGCTTTAATGTTATATTCCAAGATACTTTACTTCATGCATCACAAACTATTTCACTGACGTGAAATAAATAGTTTTTTATTCCTGCTACATTGTAATTATTTTATTAAATTGTTATTAATATCCTGCTGAAGATGGCATTTTGATGTTCCTATAGAACAACGCATTCACATGCATTCATGTTGCATTAACATGGTTCTGAGTGCTGCACAGAACCATGTTAAGCTCTTTTAAAAGTGCTTTGCAGTTGGAAAGCCGTTGCTAGGGAGATCAAGGTCTCATTTGTGTTTGTTAAAGTAGGAGAGCAGAAAGAACAATCGAACAGATTCAGATATGTTCCTGCTTGTGTTCGGGGCTTTGTCCTGAAGATGCACATTCTAAAAAAGAGTCAAATGTTGTGCGTTGAAATGGGATGCACAAGTCTGTTACAGAGAAGTAATTAAAATCTATTTTCTAATTGATTAGATCTACATCTCATATTTGATTTTGGTTTTCAGTCAATGACCAAACAATACAACTGATCAAAATCAAAATCATAAATAAAACAACAACTCTAAAGGAAAGACAAGATTGAGTTTTATGACTGATTTATTTTAAGACAGATTCCACTCAGTCACCTTGTGAGGCACAAAGTCAAGCATGTGTCCCTTCTTTTTTTCCTCACATTTTTCTTGTAAGAGCTGCTAACGAGACAGGAACCTGTCCTATTCACCCATATGGAGCACAGTCAGTCCCACTGGGACCGGTGTCAGCCAGAGTGTGAAATGTCAACTGAATTTACCAATCCCCCCCCCCCCCCCCCCCCACACACACACACACACACACACACTTTTCCATCCTGATCTCGTTTTCAGAGCTAAAAACTGCAGTAAGCCTGATTTGCTTGGATAGCTTTCTTAATTTTATGAGTACAATCATTTTCCTGATCGGCAATAGTACAGGGGTGGCTTAAGGTTTGGGTATCCTATCCAGCATGTTTTAGTTGTTTCTCTGCTCCAACACACTTGATTCAATGCGCGCACGCTTGTATATAACTGCGGTCATATTCACAGCACTAGAAACGGGACAGAAAGTGAACTTGGGAGCAAACAGAGGCGGGTCTTTCCACTCGGACATCTGCTCAGTCCCAGAGACAGATGGCGAGCCAATCAGACCGCCTGGTGCCTCTGCCACTCCACACCCGCCTCACTCTCTTGTCACCCTGCTGCTCCTCCTGCAGACCAGCATCCTGGCACACAAGACAGGTGACATCTTGCTAATAGGACACTGCCACAGCCCTGAGAATTTATTTATGTATTCACAGCAGTAACACAAGCCCACGGCAAATTAGCGAAGAAATGAAATTAAAATAAAAACAGCAATGCTACTCATTTTGTGCAAGGTGCATTCCATTTTCTGCATTCATTTTTTCAGGTGGCAAACAACAAAAGTCTCATTTTTCTGCTGCAAAAGGCTCATTTTCACAGTAGCTTGACCTTCAGGGGACAACGATCAGATAAATGTTGTGTGTTAGCTTCACAGATGGTAATATCCTGCAAGGCATCTGAAAACCTCTTAAAGATAGAGCAGTAATCCTATATAAACATTTTCTTAAGTCTGAAAACCATGAGGTGATTACGTCTCATGTCTGAGTACACGCGTAGGATTGTGTCTGAGCAATGCTGAAGAAGAAAAATTAGGTTTTGATACAGTATTTTACAATAAATGAAGCGGACAGATCTTACGGTGACTAGCCGAGCACATACCCGCACCATAACCCCCCCAACGCATAATTTCAATATTTCTTTAATTTAAATACATTTTGTGCACATGATAAATCTCATTGATTGAGCCACCTCAGACTCGTCAGTTATTAAAACTGATAGAGAATGATGTCACACTTCACTGCAGGACTGCAGCAAGCATTTGCATGCAGGAGGGGATGCACAGTGGGTGCAAACACACACATACATACACACACACACACACACACACACACACACACACACACACACACACACACACACACTGCAAACACTTCACACAGTCACACCTGAGACCTCACACACATACACACACAAAGACCATAACTAAGCTAGAAGGAACTCCGATGAAGTCAATTAGAAGTGAGGCGTCTTCGCCTCTGCAGCTGATCAATACTGCTTACGCTGGCTGCAGTGTAAACATGAGATATAGGGACATGCTTAAATCTCTCTCACACATGCACACGCATGCACGCACACACATAGATCAATCTCTTTGTCATACCCTGAAATAATCAGATTTTTCATTTCAGTAAAATCAACTTGTGAGAAAATAGTAACATGTAATTTAAAGAGCACACAGAGATTTCAACCAAATTCACCCTGAAGGAGATTTTCTCTGTGTTTCTGTTTGAATTTAGGCAGGTTGATCAATACTAGGATCATTGATGAGCTTTCAAATCTTCACGGTAGAAAATCAAATCAATACTTAACCTGAGCTGCTGAAATTCATCACTTAAATCCTAAAATATTATCCTTGTAACAAAAATCCACTTCAATCAATATTCATGAAATAATTGATAAATAATGTAATTGTTCTTTTTAGTAAAAATAATTTTTGGCCAAAAAGTCAAACATAAATAGTCATGTAAGGTTTTCAACTTTAAAGTTTATTTATTTCCATTTTTTAAAAGAAATTATATACACTGAAAAAAAAGGCTCAGCACAAAAAGGAAGCTTTATATATTTATTTATATGTACATTTTCCATACACACACACACACACACACACACACACACACACACACACACACACACACACACACATATATATATATATATATATAAGATCCACTTTTAAGGTGACCTGTTGTCATGTTTGTTTATTTGTGATTTTATAAATGCTGGTTAAATCTTACATAAAAAAATTAGTTAGATTTGATTAGATTAGATATCCTTTATTGTCATTAAATGATTGCACATTCAACGAAATTTCCTAGAGCTCCACATTAGGCATCCGCTAAAAATACTAAGAAAAATAGCTAAAACAAGTACAATATGCACCATGCAATAATCCAATCCAATCCAATCCAATTTTATTTATAAAGCGCATTCACAAGGCATTACAACCAGACAAGGTGCTGTACACTAAAAATGTTGGTTAATTAAACAGGCGTTATACAAACATGTCGAACACAGATAAAAGATAAAAAGGAAATACAACAAAATTCCCAAAAATAACAGCTAAAAATCAATAAGACACAGGGTGAAGTAAAAATAGGAAAAAACATTTTACAAAGAACCTCAATAATACGGAAGTCGATAATTGTGGAGTCAGTTTATAAACAGTGCAGATGTCAGTGAGGTTCATAATTATGTTGTATAAGCTAGGTTGAAGTAGTGAGTTTTCAGGCATGATTTAAAAATGCTAGCTGTTGGTGCTAGCCTCACTAGCAGTGGTAATGCGTTCCACAGCTTCGGTGCACAGACAGAGAAAGCCCTCTCTCCACGGCTTTTTAAACGTGCATTGGGAACAGCTAGGAGGAGCTTATCTTCAGACCTGAGAGCACGCGGCGAGTTGTAGTAATGAACCAGTTCACACAGATATGGAGGAGCTTGATGGTTCAAGGATTTGTAAGTGAGAAGCATAATTTTGAAGTTTATCCTGAACTGCACGGGCAACCAGTGGAGAGATTTCAGAATTGGAGAAATGTGTTGTCTTCTGTCAGCTCCAGTCAGCAACCTAGCTGCTGAATTCTGGACCAGCTGAAGTCTAGAAAGAGCTGCTTTACTGATGCCATATAAGCAGGAGTTGGAGTAATCCAGCCTTGAGGTGATAAAAGTGTGGACCACCGATTTCAGAAGACGTACACTCAGGATGTGCTTTAGTTTTGAGATGCGTCTTAGTTGGTAAAAACATGATTTAACTGTGTTATTGACCTGGGCATCCATCTTCAGAGCCTGGTCCATTTTTACTCCAAGGCTGGAGATTACAGAGGATACATTAGGTGAGAGATAGTTGAGGTCAGGTTGTTGAGTTGCCGTGATACTGTTAGGACTGAAAACGATTAAGTCAGTTTTGGAGTCATTGAGATGAATATAAACAAAAACATTACAAAATACAATAAATAATATCAATAGGGTTGATTTTTCTGTCCATTCAGGGTTCTAACAGCCCAGGGAAAGAAACTCTTCCTCAGTCTGTCGGTCCTGCAGCTGAGGGATCTGAACCTTTTCCCAGATGGCAGCATGGCAAAAAGGTAGTGGTTTGGGTGGTAAATGTCCCTGGAGATGGTCCTTGCTCTAGTGAGACACCTCTGCAGGGCGATAGTGTCCAAGGAGGGAAGGGTGCATCCAATCACCTTTTCCGCCGCTCTAATGATCCTCTGGTATCTGTTTTTATCAGCTACTGTGCACCCCGCGTGCCACACAGGGATAGCGTAGGTCATCACGCTCTCAATGACTGCTCGATAAAAAGACACCAAGAGGTTGGTCTGCAGCCTATTCCACTTCAGGACTCTCAGGAAGCGCAGCCGCTGTTGTGCTTTTTTGACCAAGGCAGTGGTATTGATTGTCCATGACAGATCCTCAGAGATGTAAATCCCGAGAAACTTAAAGGAGGGAACTCTCTCCACCTCAGCTCCTTTAATGCAGAGAGTGCGGCGGGCATTCTTACTCCTTCGGAAGTCAATAACCATCTCCTTGGTCTTCTTGATGTTAAGAGAGAGGTTATGATCATCACACCATTCTGATAAATGGCAAACCTCATCTCTGTATGCTGCGTCATTGTTGTTATGGATAAGACCTACAAGAGTGGTGTCATCTGCAAACTTAATGATCTTATTAGAGCGATGAATAGGAATGCAGTCATGGGTGTAGATGGTGAACAGCAGGGGGCTTAGCACACAGCCCTGAGGGGAACCAGTGCTGAGCATCAGAGTGGATGACCGCTTGTCACCAAACCTGACAGCCTGTGGGCGATTGGTGAGGAAATCTTTGATCCAGCCACAGGTGGTAGGGGGGAGGTTCAGGTTAATCAACTTGGCTACAAGGATGTTCGGGATTATGGTATTAAAAGCAGAGCTAAAATCAATAAAAAGCATTCTAACGGAGGTGCCGGGGTTCTCCAGATGTTGCAAAGATGAGTGGAGAGCATTAGATATGGCATCCTCAGTAGACCTGTTTGCTTTATATGCAAACTGGCAGGGATCCATGCTGGGTGGGAGGAAGTCCTTGATATGTTTTTGCACCAGCTTCTCAAAGCACTTGGTCACCACCGGTGTGAGTGCTATGGGTCTGTAATCATTGAGACTGTTGATTGTAGTAGACTTGGGAAGTGGGACTATTGTTGTTGATTTCAAGCAATATGGAACCGTAGCTTCAGACAAGGAGCGATTGAATAATTTGGTGAATACCATGGACAGCTGATCTGCACAGTACTTCAGCACCTTGCCAGGAACACCATCAGGACCAGCCGCTTTCCTCTGATGAACAGCCCTGAACACGGTTCGAACCTGTTGTTCTTGGAGTTTGAGTATTTGTGTATCTGAACCAAACTCAGCGGGTGATGTTATAGGACTGATGTTAGTTGTGGGGAAGCTGGTATTCTCAAAACGAGCAAAGAAATAGTTGAGTTCTTCGGCTAATGAAGCTCCTATTTCAGTGCTAGATCTGCTGTCCTTGTATTTTGTAATATGTCTCAGTCCTTCCCAGACCCTCCTTGGGTTGCTGGCAGACAGATGTTGCGACAGCTTTTTGGTGTAGCTCACTTTAGCCTCCTTGATTCCCTTTTTAAGATCAGTCCTTGCCCGCCAGTACTTTGCCTGGTCTCCCGACGCGTATGCAGCATTATGTGCCTTTAACAGTACCCTGACCTTACTCGTCATCCAGGGTTTACAGTTAGGGTAGATCCGAACCTGCTTGTGAATGATAACAGTGTCCATGCAATGTTTGATATAGCAGAGCACAGTATCTGTGTAAATTTGGAGATCCTCATTTTCAAAAATGCTCCATTCTGTATGAGAAAAACAGTCCTGCAGTTGAGCCATGGCTTCATCTGTAAGAGTGTTAATGGTTTTAATAATTGGCCTTGTTCTTTTTTTCAGTGGAATGTATGCAGGTAGGAGGAGCAGAGAGAGATGGTCTGACTTTCCAAGTGGGGGGAGAGAAACGGATTTATAAGCCTATTTAATATTTGTGTAAACATGATCCAAGATGTTGTTTCCTCTCGTGGGGCATTTCACATGTTGGGCAAATTTAGGCAGCACAGTTCTCAAGCACGCTTTGTTGAAATCCCCTGCTATAATGTGTACTCCTTCGGGATATGTTTGCTGCTGTTCACTGATTTTATAATATAAGTGATCAAGGGCTAGACTAACATTGGCATCCGGTGGTATATAAACTGCTGTTATCATCACAACAGTTAGTTCCCTGGGCAGATAAAATGGTCTACACGTGACAGATATCGTTTCTATATCTGGTGAGCAGAATGTAGCAGAGATCCTGCTGTTTGTACACCAGTTGTTGTGTGTGTAGATACACAAACCTCCTCCTCCTCTGCATTTTCTAGTTGGTGATTTCTAGAACCAAGAATCTATTTTGGGGGTGTGTGTCATGTTCTGTGTTCCCTTGGTCCCCAGCCCCCTCCTGTTCTTCTTCTGCGTTCCCCTCATGTGCCCCCTTCTGCTCTGTGTGTCCTTATGCTTCCCCAGCCCACTCAGGTTCTCCTAATGTGTCTTCTTGTGTTCCCCAGCTCCCTCTAGGCCTCCTTCATGTTTCCTCGTAGTCACTCCATGGTAGTTCCTATTGGTTTGTATCAGTCCTCCTCACCCCTATAGTCATTAGTTGTTTATCTTTGCCCTTAGTCTTTAGGTTTAGTTATTTAGTGTTTAATAGATTATGGTTTATCTTCCCCTCTGCTTAAGTTCTTTCCCCATTAAGTTTATTATTGGCACCTGTCTTCCCTCTAGACCTCACTCCTCACACCAGTCACCTGTTCCCCTGATTGCTTCCCTCTGTGTTTAAAAACCCTGTCTTGTCCCTCAGTGTTTGTTGGTCCATTGAAGTTTGTCAGCGTTTTTTTTGCTCCGTATCCAGTCCCTGCGGTGGTCCCAGAGGATGCTCTGCATCCAGTTCCAGCAGTGGTCCCAGAGGTCGCACCGCATCCAGTTCCAGCGGTAGTTCCCGAGGTCGCACCGCTCCCAGTTCCAGCGGTGGTCCCTCTCCCGCCTGCCCAAGAGGCTCCGGTCCAGCCTGCCCAAGCGGCTCCGGGCCAGCCTGCCCAAGAGGCTCATGTCCAGCCTGTCCAAGAGGCTCTGCCACCGGCCCTGTCAGCACCACGTCTGGCGCCTCCGTCTCCCCCTGCAGAGTCTTCGTCCCCTCCGCCTGCAGAGTCGTCGTCCCCTCCACCTCCAGAGTCTACGTCCCCATCAGAGTCTACGTCCCTTCCTCATCCTCCGCCTGCAGAGTCTTTGTCCCCTCTGCCTCCAGAGTCTACATCCCTGTCAGAGTCTACGTCCTTTCCTCCTCCTCATCCAGAGTTCCTTCCTCATCGTCTTCCAGAGTCCCTTCCTCATCGTCTTCCAGAGTCCCTTCCTCCTCATCCCTTCCTCATTGTCTTCCAGAGTCCCTTCCTCATCGTCTTCCAGAGTCCCTTCCTCCTCCTCATCCCTTCCTCATTGTCTTCCAGAGTCCCTTCCTCATCGTCTTCCAGGGTCCCTTCCTCATCGTCTTCCAGAGTCCCTTCCTCATCGTCTTCCAGAGTCCTTTTCTCATCTGCATCCAGAGTCCCTTCCTCATCGTCTTCCAGAGTCCCTTCCTCATCGTCTTCCAGAGTCCCTTCCTCATCATCTTCCAGAGTGCCTTCCTCCTCCTCATCCCTTCCTCATTGTCTTCCAGAGTCCCTTCCTCATCGTCTTCCAGAGTCCCTTCCTCATCTTCCAGAGTCCTTTCCTCATCGGCATCCAGAGTCCCTTCCTCATCGTCATCCAGAGTCCCTTCCTCATCGTCATCCAGAGTCCCTTCCTCATCGTCTTCCAGAGTCCCTTCCTCATCATTTTCCAGAGTCCCTTCCTCCTCGTCATCCCTTCCTCATTGTCTTCCAGATTCCCTTCCTCCTCATCATCCCTTCCTCATTGTCTTCCAGAGTCCCTTCCTCATCGTCATCCAGAGTCCCTTCCTCATCGTCATCCAGAGTCCCTTGCTCATCGTCATCCAGAGTCCCTTCCTCATCGTCATCCAGAGTCTCTTCCTCATCATCTTCCAGAGTCCCTTCCTCATCGTCTTCCAGAGTCCCTTCCTCATCCTCTTCCAGAGTCCCTTCCTCATCCTCTTCCTGAGTCTTCGTCCCTTCGACCTTCTGAGTCACCTGCGTCCCGGCTCCACCTGGGTGGGGTGAGGGGGTGGTACTGTTATGTTCTGTGTCCCCTTGGTCCCCAGCCCCCTCCAGTTCTTCTTCTGCGTTCCCCTCATGTGTCCCCTTGTGCTCTGTGTTTCCTTATGCTTCCCCAGCCCACTCAGGTTCTCCTCATGTGTTTTCTTGTGTTCCCCAGCTCCCTCTAGGCCTCCTTCATGTTTCCTCTTAAGCCTGGTTTATGCTTCTCCATCAGCTCCGCAAGGGACAGACACGCACGGATTGACGGAAGCGTGTTGCTCTCACACTTCTCCGTCACTTCTCCGTCTCCTGGGGAGTGTTGCAAAGCAATTGCCCGGCAGGACAACAGAGGGCGTAGCGCTGTTCTGTGGTATCCTGTCATGTATCGGTCCAAGATCGTGTGTTTATATTGTGTTTTTTGTGTATATAAGAGACTTTTTAACACGGACATATTTGTCTCTCATTCTCCTCCATCTCTTCATGCTCTCCCCACCTCTAAACCCACGTTTCCTGTCATTTCCGTCCACAAATAAAATGCTTGCTGCGCATCTTTTCACTCCTCCAGTCACGGGAGAATTAAACGTTCATGTTTTTAGAGTTTTTTTGCGAGGTATTCTTCAAGCTTCTCCGTGTCTGCCGCTAGTTATCCTTGGCTCTCTTTGCAATGGTGGTGCTGTAAACAACAGCGACGTCCTGACCAATCACAAGCTTGCGTAATCCGTCTTGTTCGACGGATCTTTAAAAAAGTGGGCTTGACTCCGTACGTACTTGCGTGCCTGCCGGAGTCCTACGCAAGGACGGATAATGGTGTTGCGTGTCTCCGCACTGACGCAGACGAAGAAGCATAAATCAGGCTTTAGTCACTCCCTGGTAGTTCCTATTGGTTTGTATCAGTCCTCCTCACCCCTCTAGTCATTAGTTGTTTATCTTTGCCCTTAGTCTTTAGGTTTAG
>NC_091744.1:71879416-71966916 GCF_043380555.1 Nothobranchius furzeri | reverse complement strand
CAGACTGCACAAAGATGAATCCTCTTCTTCCAGTTCTTTGATCTTAAAGAAAATACCCCTCTTTCACTCCTTTTTTTCACTTTTAAAACACTCCCTGTAGTCCCTCCTCTCCAGACCCCTGCGACCGGCGCTCCTCTCCCTCTGTTGTTGCTCTCTGCTCTCTTTCCCAATCTACTATCTTCACAGCACAAAGCACGTGCAGTCATGCACGTGGTTTTCCAGCCTAGCTGCTTTCTTCCAAGGTTGCCCTTCACCACTTCAGAGGATGTAACCTGTCTGCATTAGTGATGCTGCTCTTGTTTCAGCGCGGTGGAAAGACAGACGCTTGCCTCAGATCCAGCACAGATCCCTATGTATCAATAACATGAAACATCGTCAGATGATGAAGCAAATGAAGGAGAGTGTAAAATACAGTTTTGACGAAGCAGCGAAAGATGGAAAAGACAGAGAGGAGAGGTGTGGTGCTGCGAGCAGCCTCTGGTGAAAGGTCCACGCTAAAGTGAGCGTAAATGAAGGTGGGTGGGGAAGAGGGAGGGGAGAGGGATGGAAATGCAGAGAGCAGACTGCGCCTATCGATGCCGGCTGAGGGAACAAGGCAGAATGAGATGTTCACAGGATTTTTAATGAAAGGCTTTTACAGCTTTCATTTTTACACCATAAATGCATGGTGTTAACTGGAAATGGGCTGTTTTCTTTTTTTTCAGGTCAGTTTTGACCTACGAGGCACAAAAAGAGACATTTAAATGGACACTGCAAAGATGCAATAAAAAATAACTCGTTAATTTCCTATTTTTAACCAGTCTAATAAAATATTTGTAATTCTTTCAAAGGATTATGAAAAAAATCTTAAAATGCACAATTAAAGATAATATTCTAAAATAAAACAGCACTATACTCCACGTTTAGTTTTTTAAGCTGCTTTTGGTGCAGATGTAACATTTACATTACCGTTAGGTCACTTTCTACAACAGTCAGTCATTTGTGCACATCATAGCCACTTCTGCAAATGCATCAGTCGCATCCATACAAATATTTACTGTTCTTTAACATTACTATTTGTCATGTTGTGAGGGTGGAGATGGTGGACCAAGTGTGGTGGAGGGTTCCAGGAGGCAGAAGAGCAGGCACGGATTAAATAAAAATGGATTTAATAGCAGGATACGGCAGGAACAACACAACAAACAACAACAATGATCTGACAAAGGACAGGGGCAAAACAGGTGGTATAAACACAGAGGGCTAATTAGGGAAACATGGGCAGGTTAACGAGGGACAGGTGAGAACACTAAGGGTGATCAAGGCAGGAGAGGAACACAGTCAGGAGGGCAGGGGCAGATCGTGACAGTACCCCCCCCCATCCCCTTAGGGGCGGATACCAGACGCCCACAAGGCTACACAACACAGGAGATGGGGACTCGAAGACTTGACAGGAGATGGGGACTGGACATGAGACTTGGACTGGACACGAGACTTGGACTGGAACGAGACTTGGACTGGACGTGAAGACTTGACGTGAAGACTGGACGTGAGCAGGCGTGGGACCCAGGCAGAGAACTGCAGGAGCAGGCGTGGGACCCAGGCAGAGAACTGCAGGAGCAGGCGTGGGACCCAGGCAGAGAACTGCAGGAGCAGGCGTGGGACCCAGCAGGGGCTGCAGCAGTAGGCGTGGGACCCAGGCAGAGAACTGCAGGAGCAGGCGTGGGACCCAGCAGGGGCTGCAGCAGTAGGCGTGGGACCCAGGCAGAGAACTGCAGGAGCAGGCATGGGACCCAGCAGGGGCTGCAGCAGTAGGCGTGGGACCCAGCAGAGGCTGCAGCAGCATGAGACCTGCAGGCATAAGCCCCACAGCGTGGACCAGGAAGTGGATGAACAGCAGGAGCGACGCGAGGAAACCCAGCTCGGCGGCAGGTACTCGACAATCGGTCTGAGCAGGTGCACAGCACGATTCGCTGGGTCTCAGGCAGAGGCTTGGGTGCAGGGAAGCAGGAGAAGAGCGGGGAGACCAGCCCTACCACCCCGGAGAATGATGGCGTGCGTAGGGGGTGTAACTCCCTCAAAGCTCCAGGATCCGCAGCTTCCATGAGAAAAACAGGACGGGGGCAGAAAGCAGGAGAGGAGAAGGGCTCGACCACCACAGGAAATGAACTGGATGCGCCGAAACCCACCCAGAGACTTGACCACCCCGGAGAACAGGTAGGATGCGCCAACAACCTGGGCCAGAATCTCCTTCTGCTAAAGGAAGAAAGTAAAAATAAATCCTCCAGGGAGATGTAGAAGTGCTCATCACAGGTCCAGGTTGAGGTCAGATCATTCTGTTACGTTGTAGGTGTGGATGACGGCGGACCATGTGTGGTAGAGCTGACCAGGAGGTAAACAATGCAGGCTTCAGTAAAAGTAAAATGGTTTTAATGGAGGACTGGGAACGACAGGAACCAACCACAAGGACTACAAGCAACAATTATCCAACAAAGGACAGCAACAAGGAGGGAGGTATAAATACACGGGGAAAATGAGGAACACATGGGCAGGCTAATGAGGGACAGGTGAGAACAATATGGGTAATCAAGGCAGGAGAGGAACACAGTCAGGAAGGAAGGGGCAGATCGTGACACTATTCAAAATGAACTACACGTGTGAGGGCTGAAGAGTTATTCCCAATAAAACTAACAGTTCTCATTTCATTGTTAAAGTCATTAACAATAAGTAAGTGGTCAAGATCTGTCAATTTTATGCATTTTCTCTTAATTTGTTTCTGAAAATGTCTCCCAAGTTAAGCATGCTGTACAACAATGTCATGTGAAAATGAAACGTGTAGAAAAATGTGACACTGGTAGTCAGTAATAAAGATGAGCAGATTCAGAACTGACTCGTTCTGCAGTTGCATTCAGGACATCAGTGAAAAGAAAATGTAAAAAGAATTCTCCTCACGGGATGGGTGTTACTGTAAGCGCAAAAAGGAAAGCAGGTCAGCTTTTACGACCAAACACGGTGGCAAAAATGGTGCAAAGTTCTTTTCTAGTTTATGATGTGAAGTCCATCCATCCATCCTTGGTCTGAACCCGCTTCGTCCATGTAGGGTCGCGGGGGGGGGGGGGGGGGGGGGCTATCTCCAGCGGTCAATGGGCAATCAGGTGGGGCACACCCTGGACAGAGAGCCAGTCCATCGCAGGGCAACACAGAGACACACAGGACAAACAACCATGCACACACACACTCACACCTAAGGACAATTTAGACAGACCAATTAACATAACAGTCATGTTTTTGGACTGTGGGAGGAAGCCGGAGTACCCGGAGAGAACCCACGCATGCACAGGGAGAACATGCTAACTCCATGCAGAAAGATCCCAGGCTGAGAAGCGAACCCAGGACCTTCTTGCTGCAAGGCAACAGCTCTAACCACTGCGCTACTGCGCAGCCTGATGTGAAGTCCTGTAGCTTTAAATTCTGTAAACAACCATTCCTTTCTAGACATTACAGCCTAACACGTGAGTCATATAACAGGAAGGAGGGGGAGGGATTTATTTTTTTTATGTTTGGTGTTCACTGATCTACATGACGGTTGAAGTCCCGCCCGTCTGCTACAACTTCAGTCTGCACACGGAACAGAAACAGGAAGCTGAGACTTGCAGCGTCTTTTTCTCTCATGTTTGGGCTCAACTTTTTAAACCTTCAGTGGTTTCATTTGAGTGGATATTAGGTAGGTAGAAGCCATGAAACTAAATTAAATACAAAGTGCATGTGGAGACTGTATACATACATACATACATATATATATATATATATATATATATATATATATATATATATATATATATATATATATACATGTACATATTTATTTTTTTATGTATTATTCACAGTCATAATCTTTGCATTGCAGAAATCAAGGAATTAAGCAATTTTATTAATGTTAAATGCAAAAATAAACCAAATGCTCCTTCATTTTCACTAGATTTTGAGGTTAAAAGCTGCCTCCTTAAGTGTAAAGGAGGATGTCACAGATGAGCAGTGAAGTGATTAAAGACACAGATTTGGACGAATGGAGACCGATCGGATCTGGTGGATTTGGAAGTGTCTGGAAGGTCAGACACAAAACATGGCGGCTTGATTTGGCCGTTAAGCTGCTTCATAATACTTCAAGGTAATTTAACAGTGTGTTGACCGTTGCTGAAGACTTGTGTCATTTTCCTGCTGGTTTAAATTTGTAACTTCAAGTTCTCGTTACAGCCCAGCTGAGATCAAGGATCTAAACACGGAGGCTAACCACATGAAAAGTTTATTTTTTGAGTTTGTGGTGAGACTTTATGGAACTTATGATGGAACGCCATCTTCTGAAGAGTACAGGCGGCGGGGTTTAGTCATGGAGTACATGAGAAGGGGATCGATTGAGACCCTGCAGAAGGAAATGGCCGGCCCTCCTCCTCTGCCTCTGGCGTTCCGTTTGGCTCATCAAGTGGCTCTAGGAATGAACTTCCTCCACTCCAAGGGAGTTTTGCACTGTGATCTAAAACCAAGCAATGTGCTGCTGACTGATGAATTCAACGCAAAGGTAAGGTGTTGCTTAAGTTCAGTCAGTTCCAAAACTCTAAACCCAGTGTATTGTTTGCTGTTGCAGCTGGCAGACTTTGGTCTGTCGAGGGTTTCCGCCAGTGTTTTGGACAAACGTAAAATCCCATCAGAAGAGGTTGGAGGCACTTATAAATACATGCCACCCGAAGCTTTTGATTTATCCTATGAACCAGTTCGTTCTTTTGACATATACAGGTAAACTAAACACTTGCATTGATGTAAATCCTAGTTCAAAAAAATTGAAATATTCTAAAATGTTCTCCTTTTTTAAGTTATGGCATCCTCCTCTGGTCCATCGTTACTGGTCAAGAACCATACAGAGGTAAAGTTGGGTTTATTGTGATCTGCTTACCCATAAGTGAAACTGCCACAACTGTTTGAGCTGTTTTCACAGGACTTTCCATTACATTTTATCTATATTTTACCTTCACATAAAGCTTCATTACTAAGTTTTAACTAAATCTCTTTTAGGCAAATTCTATTCCCTCGTAGAAATGTTGATTCGAAGAGGAGGAAGACCAAAAGTTGATTTTTTCCAGAAACAGGAACAAGGGATGAAGGAGCTAGTTACCCTTATGACACAGTGCTGGGATGGGAACCCAAAGAATAGGCCAAAATCTGAAGGTAAGAATGTTTAAGACCATTCCTGCTTTTTGCAAATAAAATGGACTTCGGTGATGTTTTTTGTCATGACCTAATCTCTGGAATAAAACTGTTGGGTCTCTTCCAGACATCACAAAAGACACTGAAGGGTTGTTCTTAAAGCACAAGTGCAAAGTTGATGTTGCTGTTCATAAAGTCTTATTAGAGTTGGTATGAAACATCTTTATGAAATCTGGGACAGCTGATTCCATTTTCTCCCTTTTATAAAGAAAATCTAATATTTGCTTCTCTCTATAGGATTCCCAAAGTGGAAATTCTCAGGCAAATGAAGCAGCAGGAGCCAGTCCACGTACTCCAGGTAGATTTTCTTAAGCATGTTTAATGAGCTGAATAATTAAGTAGCTAAGTATCATAATGCAAATAGTTTTTTTCTGTTTCAGAAAATGCATTGTTGAACGATGTTGTGGATAATTCAAGGGTTTTCACGCAGGTATTCTTGAAATTTTGGCTAATGAAATTTCAAAAGGTATGATAATCATTATTCATTAGCTTGTTTTTAGCATGTTCAGGGTTTTGGAGGAGCTAGCACCTTTCCTGGCTGTCAACCAATAAGAAATGTGATACGCTCTGAGCAGATGATTGGTCCGTCACAGGTCCAACACGTAGAAACTCTTGTTCAACCACCAGGCATGGACGCAGTCACTCCAATGGTCAGTTTAGACTCATGAAATTAGCTGACATTATTATATTTAACAGTTATTTTGATGCATATTTACTATGATAGGAATTGTTTGTCTGGTCACAGAGTAAAAATAAAACAAAAAAAAAAGTCAAATGTTTTTAACCCTAAAGTCTTTTTACCAACAGACATCTGACAGAGTTTGTCTGACACAGAGCGAGAAAGGTTTGTAATTTTAGTCACCTTTCAAATTTAATTGAACCCATGATTAACAAAGGGTCTTGTTCTATTAGTTTCTGTTTTTGTTCTTTTCCATTTAAATCAGCAAAGTTTGTTGATGACAAGAAGCCAGTGATAGTACAGCGAGCTTCCCGAGTGATGGCCGTGGTTGAAGTGCTTGGAAACAAAGTCCATCAAGAAAGTTACTCCGAGATTCGAGCTGAAATAACTTCCCAGGACCAAATGAGAGCTCTTTATGATGGGCCGCTGCGATCAGGCGGGGAGCCAGTCAAAGCTGCCTTCTATGATTTTCTTAAAATTCACGAGCAAAATTTGATGGAGGACCTTGGTACGGTTTGCCATTTTTACTCACACAAGTTTTCATACGTCATTCAGGATTTTAAGTTCATGTTCTTTCCCTTCAGGTGGCTAATTCCTGCAGAGGTCAACAAAGCCCTTTCCCTACCTATATTCTTTTTCGTCTGTCCCTCCGCCTGTCCATCCATCCATCTTTTGATCAATCCATTTTGTATTATCCAAGCTCAGAGGATAATACATGAGGATAACAGGCTCATGAGGGAAGCCCAGGCATTCATCCTCCCTGTGACATTCCCCAGCTTCCTCTGGGGATCCCCAGGCACTTCCAGGCTAGAGAGGATACATAATCCCACCAGCGGTCTTCCCAGAGGTCTCCTCCCAGTGGGACATGCCTGGAAAACCTCTAGAGGGAGGTGACCAAGCTTCCCAATCAGCCTCCTCAGCTAAATGGTGATATATTTATTTGATATAGTGCCTTCTAGAGTTCTAGAACCCCCCCAAGGAGCTTTACAACCCCCCCCCCCCCCCAACACACACACACACCCTGGTGTTGGTGAGCTACAGTGTAGCCACAGCTGCCCTGTACTGACAGAAGCAAGGCACATTGGTTCCTCTGACCACCACTAGCACGCAAGACGGGTGTCTCGCCTAATGACACAACAGTGACAGAATGAGTGGGGTTCAAACCTGAAACCTTTTGATAACAGGCAGACATTTAACTTCTCTGCCAGCATAGGATGCCAGACTCCCTAACTTTATCTCTGAGGCTCAACCCGGCCACCTTGTGAAGGAATCTCATTGTAGCTGCATGTATCCGCTACACAAATCATTTGTTGCCAAGTAGTTTTTTATTTATGGAGAATAATCAATGTTTCCAGGACTGGTTTAAAGAAACTTCCATTTCTCTGACCCTGAAAGACTACCTCCAGGACAGAGAGTAGAAGAGTATTTTTAGATCATTTTGGCCCAATCTCACATTTGGTCATTCAGTCAAGAACACAAAATTTTTGATTTTGCATATTTTATACTGCAGTTTCTGTCCATGGTGTTACAATACTTCATAATTATAAACAATGATCCATGTGTGTGACATATATTTTCATTTCTTTCATTTTGTCTTTAATTCCCAGTTTATTAGCCCTAATCCTCTTTTATTGTAAAGTTGGGGGACGCATGGATTCCACTCAGTAGCAGCAGATTCTGGAGACCAATGTCCAGGAATCCGTGACAAAACTGAAGCTGCACCGGGGCTGGATCTTTCAACAAGACAACGACTCTAAGCACTGCTCAGTATCGACTAAGGCATTTATGCAGAGGAACAAGTACAATGTTCTGGAATGGCCATCTCAGTCCCCAGACCTGAATATTATTGAAAATATGTGTGACATAAAGAGAGTTGTCCACGCGTGGAAGCCATCAAACCTGGATGAACCAGAGACGTTTTGTAAAGAAGAATGGTCCAAAATACCTTCAACCAGAATCCAGACTCTCATTGGAACCTATAGGAAGCATTTATAGGATGTTATTTTTGCAAAAGGAGGATCCAGGTTTCTGTCTTGGGGCCCCTTCTCTTCATTATCTACCTCATTCCACTTGGTCATATCCTTCACAAATTTAACATTAATTTTCACTGCTAAGCAGATGACACCTAGCTTTACTTTAACTTAAAACCCCAATCTCCACTTCCACTCCCCTCCCTCTCTTCCTGTCTAGCTGAAATTAAATCTTGGTTCACCACAAATTTTCTAAACCTTGACAGTGACAAAACAGAAATCCTTTTAATTGGCACCAAATCCACCTTATCCAAAGCTCCAAGATTTTCTCTTACTGTTGATTCCTCCTCTGTTTCTCTTTCCCTGCGGGTTAAGAGCCTGGTTGTCATCTTGACATCACTCTTTCATTTCAATCCCACATCAATAACATCACTTGGTCTGCCTACTTCCACCTCCTCAATATTAATCGCCGTCGCCCCTCTCTAACCCCCCACTCTGCTTCTATACTTGTTCACAGCCTTGTCACCTCAAGAATCGACTACAGCAATTCACTCCTATTTGGTTTACCACAAAAGTCCATCCATAAGTTCCAACTGGTCCAGAATTCTGCTGCACACATCATCCCTAAAACCCCTGTGAGTCACCATATCAGCCCTGTCCTGCAACAGCTTCAATGGCTTCCTGTTAGACAACGCATTGATTTCAAAATCCTTCTCCTCACATTTTAAGCTATCCATAACCTTCCCCCCCATACCTGTCTGACCTCATTCACATTATCTCTCCCATCCGTTCCCTCAGATCATCATCCTCTATCACTCTCTCTGTCCTACCTTTCCTTCTCAGCTCTATGGGGAGCAGAGCTTTCTGCAGCTCTGCTCGCCGTCTCTGGAATTCTCTCCCTCAAGCCATCCATAACTCTGACTTGCTCTCCTCCTTTAAATCTCGACTCAAAACCCAACTCTTTCAGACTGCATACTGCTAGTGTCACCTTTTCCATCTTCATTGATTTTATTATCGAGTTTGTATTTTTAGGCTTCTGTGTGTGATTTATGCTGTTTTTAACTTGGTTTCTTTGTTGTCATTTTATGGCTGTAACGTGTCCTTATTGTTATTATTATTATTATTATTATTATTATTATTATTATTATTATTATTATTAGTAGTAGTAGTAGTAGTAGTAGTAGTAGTAGTAGTAGTAGTAGTATTACATTTTTCGTATATTTGTATGCTTTCACTGAAGTGCCAGAATCAATCCATGCTTCTAAGACAGTTTCATGGTTAGTTTATGGAAAGTGTCCTTCTGATGATGTGGGCACTTCCGAGAAGAACATTCTTCTGGATTTCTTGGACTGCTGGGTTTCCAGGAATCTGTTTTGTTCTCTTTTCCAGTCCCTTCTTGATGAGGCCAAGTGCACCCACTACGACGGGTATTGTTGTTGTCTTCATCCCCCACATTCTTGTGACTTCTATTTCCAGGTCCTTGCACTTTGATAGCTTTTCAAGCTCCTTGGTGGTGACATATTTTTCAGATGGGATGGTCATGTCAATCATGAGGCAAGTCTTCTCTTCTTTGTTTTTGATGATTATGTCTGGTCTGTTGGCCATGATTTCTCTGTCTGTGTTGATTGGCATGTCCCACAACACTGTGATGTTGTTGTTTTCAGTCACTGTTGGTGGTTGGTGGACTTTCCTGCAGTTTATCCATGCTGTACTCAGGTTTTTCTTCTTCCCCTTGCTGTCTTCCAGTATCATCTTGTTGATCAGGAGTTGGTCTTTGCTTCCATAACTTCCTCTCTTACAGCCTTTTTGTTCTAGTGGTAGCATGTTGTTGTTGTTGTTGTCGAGGAAGGTGCATCTTCTCTCTGTGATGATAATTGTGAGGATCTTGCACATCGTTGGTAATGTAACAGAATGAAATGACTGTTTTCCACCAAAAGTCATTTTCCCCCTCTCCTTTGACACAGAACTAATCTGCACGAGACTGCCTCAAGGTCATGCATTTGCTTCAAAACTGCTTCTTTCCAGCTCAAGAGAAGAATGAAGACAAAGGACTCTCTCCTTTTAATAAATCAAAGAACTCTATTTTTAATAAAGCTACTCAAACAAAGTTTTAGTCATTAATAAGATGTGACTAATCTGTGAAATCAAAGTATTAATTACTTTATTATAATCCTATAGAATATAATAAGTAATATGACTTTAAATGATTCCACTAGGACTGATCTCACGCAGCATTAAGACATGACACATTGCTTTTACTGATCCAATCAGAATCTGCCAGATCTGACGGAGGCGTGGTTTTGGTGGTGCTTGGTAAATCTGTCATCTTTTCATTCGACCATAAACCAAAACATCTGAAGTATAAAATTATGCCCAGATCATCTTTAACGCCAGTCCAAGCGTTTGAGAGAAGTTGATGGAATGGCCAATCCGTAACTTTCATCTTCAGCCGAAAGAGCCAACGACAAGCTGGATAAACACTGTTGCTGTTCCAACTGCTGCAACGGTTCCTTTCAGAATAAAAGCTGAACTATCACGACCCCATTTTGGGTCTTGTTTGATGCCGATAAACTGTCATGACCCGGAAGTATCTCAAGACTCGTGGTCGGCTGCCGCGGCTGTTTCTACAGGCTTCGGCTCCACAAAGGTCAAGCTGGACCTCTACACCTCCTGATCTAGACGGGGACTTCCGCTAAAGGTACGTAGACTGACAGAATGGCATCGAATGTGTTTATGAATCTCCTAACCAACGCTTAGCGCGAAGACATCACCTTCATTTCCCACCAGAACTAATCGTTCCTTCAGATTTGCTGGTTCTGAGCAACGTTCCACACTACACCATTCTCCGTCTCATTCACCTTAGTTACACCATACATTTAGTGTTAAAGTTAGTCTAGTTTAATTTGTTTAGTAATAAATCTTTAAACTTTCAAAACTTGACTCTCTCTTCTGTTGTTTCTGAGTTAATACGGAGCTGTAATCTAATCTCTGCAATTAAAAGTTCCAATCTTCTGGTAAAAACAGTACCCACAGATCCATAAGGTTGATTTCATATTTACTATGGAATCTTATGTCTTATGGCTCATTAAATAAAATGTAAATTAAACCATTACAGTAAGCATGTGATTGGTCTGTAGTTCTTAGGGTTTTTTGTGTCATTGGTCTTGGGTAGCAGATACTGCATGTTAGACCCTGTGTTAGCCAGGTTGGGCTCTTTATTGGTGTTTTAATGATTTCTGTGTATTCTCTTGCAAGATCTTCATGTATGATTATTATTATTTATTATTATTATTATCTACTAAATACTGAGTAAATCTATTTTTTGTGGTGCCCACATTTATTCACCTGCCTAATTTTGGTTACACAATTATTGCACACTTTCTGTAAATCCTATAAACTTTGTTTCACTTCTCAACTATAAGTGTGTGTGTCTCCTATATGATATATTTAACACAGGCTGATGTAGTGTGAATATGATCAGCCACCACCAGCGGATCAAGGAACTCATACTCTTTACTAGCTGGGGTATGTATGTCGCTTAATGTGCTGACGTAAGTTAAAGACCCACCCTGGCAACTTGATCCTGCGCAGACTCAGAAACAGGAAACAGGAAGTCACCGTCTTTGTCACCGCTTTGGACAAAACTTAGTCTTCAAACCTCTGGTGGATACAGCCGAGTGGATTTACAGTGAGTGGAGTTTAATCATCTAACATACTTATGAAAAACATTATGTGAAATTGTTTCTTTTCAATTCAAATTCAAAGATACTTTTTTAATCCCAGAGGGAAATTAGAGTTTCAGTACACACAATTCTGAGATCAGACATACATACATAGACACATGACAAGAATTGGTGACTATGGTCATTCGCAACCGGAGTTGCACTACCTTAATAGAAATCAGAGAGGTTTTATATGAGGATTGAGGCAGGTGGATGAAAAAATTAAAACTTTACTCCAAAGAAGAAGATGAGCTAAAAGTTAAAGCTCTCAATTTATTTTTATGCCTGTTCCAATC
The DNA here is from genome assembly GCF_043380555.1 of Nothobranchius furzeri. Lineage (NCBI taxonomy): Eukaryota > Metazoa > Chordata > Actinopteri > Cyprinodontiformes > Nothobranchiidae > Nothobranchius > Nothobranchius furzeri. The sequence continues at coordinate 71,955,014 of NC_091744.1, read as the reverse complement.
CTCACCTGAGGTCATGATATTTGGATTGTGTCAGAAAAGAGGAGGTTCTCGACCCAAGTAGCTGAATTTAACCTCCTCTCTTGGCTGGTTAGGCTTAGCTTTAAATGTTAGATAAGGACCTCCATCGTACAAAATGGCCTCGAAGGAGAGTAAGTAGAAAGTAAATTTTATTTAGATAACACTTATCGCAGACATAGAATCACAAAGTGCTTCACATAGATGAGGAGTGCTGTAAAGTCACTGACACTAGTCAGTGACTTGATGCAATTTGCTGGGTTCCTTATATAGGAAACATTATTTCTGATTGGCTTAATGAACTGTGAATTGGAATGTTTATTATGTGAAGTGCCTTGAGACGACTTGTCGTGATTTGGCGCTATATAAATAAACTTGAATTGAATTTAATTGAATAGATCAAAACAGAAATAGGTTAACTTTGGAAAAAATAAAGTCATAAAATTATAAAATTTCATAAAACAAATGAAAGCTGATCACAAATTTGAGTTAAAAATAGGAAAAATAAAAGTAAAAGCAGCTTTGAATAAAAGGGTCTTTAGGTGTTTTTTAAAAGTATCCAGACTGTCAATGTTACGTAAGGATAAAGGAAGATAATTCCAAAGTCGGGGTGCAACAGTCTAGAAGGAGCGATCACCTCGACTTATATATCTGGTCTCTGGAACTTCTAGAAGGTTCTGGTGTGTGGACCTTAGGGCTCGGGTTGGAGCAGAAGGCTTTAACAGTTCAGTAATATAGGGAGGAGCTTGACCATGTAGAGCATGAAAGTTATAATCAGGATTCTAAAATGAACTCTAAAGTTAACGGGTAACCAGTGCAGAGACATTAGAATAGAAGTGATTTGTGCTCTTCTGTTTGCTCCAGTTAGAAGCCTCGCTGCAGAGTTCGGGGCCAACTGACGGTGATCAAGCGCTTTTGTTAAAACATGTTTCTTAGTTTATTACAGTAATCTAGATGGGAGGAGATAAAGGCATGGATAGCCATTTCAAAATCATATTTTGACACCAACCTTCAAAGTTTGGAGATATTTCTTAAATGACAAAAACTGTTTCGGACCAACATTTTTGAGTGACCTTCAAGAGACATTGATTGGTCAAAAACAAAACCCAAATTCCTTAAGTTTGTCTTGATGGCAGAGGATAAATGACCAAGTCTTAGACTAATCAGGGGAACCATGCTCTCAGGGGGAATGATCAGAAATTCAGTCTTTTCATGGTTTAACTGGAGGATGTCATCTTCTAGCCAGATGGTGATCGCTGATAGACACTCGAGTAGTTCAGACATTTTATAGAACTCAGAATCCTTAAAGGAGCAGTACAGCTGAATATCATCTGCATATAGGTGATAAGAGACATTATCTGTCCAACAGGGTATATGTGCAAAGTTGCTCAGTAAAACATAGAAGTAACAATTCAGCATTTTAACACATGTTGCTCTTTCTCTTGTTATAGATTTTGAGGTTGCTCACTTTCTGCTAGAGTTCAGCAAAAGATGGCTCAGGTAAGTTGTGATGAGTGACTCGGATTGCCTCTGACTGATGTGGAGTTGCCTGTAAGACACAATTACAGCAACTTGATGTAAACAATGATCGAAAACATTTTTAAAAACAGTTATGTTCTGCATTCAACAGCACTTCAATGATCAACAGAAAGGTGTGTATCTGTTTGTCTGCACCATTTCTTTCTGTTGTAAAAATAAGGCGAAAAGTGATAAAACATTTAATTTTGCTTTCTACCCATTTTTCTTCGCTCTCCTCAAAAACAGCAAAGTTTGTCGACGACATGAGAGCAACTTTAATACAAAGAAACACCGTGGTGATGCCGATTCTTGATGAGCTTGGAAACATGGTCCACCGAGAAACTTACTCAAGCATTAAAGCTGAAAAAACTCACCAGGGTCAAATGAGAAAGCTGTATGAGACAAGTTTATCTTCCACGGCGGTCAAAGCTGCTTTCTTTGATTCCCTTAAAAAAAATAATCCGTATTTACTAGAAGACCTTGGTAATTTTTGCATCTTCTTTTTTTTTAATAATACAAAGTTTAATTTGTGCCTTTTAAGTTTTGACATTTCATTTTCCTTCCCACTAGGTGGCTGATTTTGCTGCAATTGGAGCTCCTCACATTTTTATATTTCATAATCTCTTCACGTTTTATCAATTTGATGAAATTTTTGATCCTTTTTATCCCATTTGTGCACATAAAATCCAAACATGCTGTTGATTACTCAGATATATGTTGCATGACATTAAAATAAAAATTTAACCAGTCAAATTGATTTTGTTTTTATTTTGCATCTGAAACTCAGGTAATTAAAATTAATATTTGCACCCCAGAGCAGCTGTAGCTACATCATAGCTCATCCTCACCAGAGTGTGGATGTGTGTGTGAATGGGTGGATGACTGATTGTGTATTGAGGCACCTTGGGGGGTTGTAGAACTCTAAGAAGGTGCTATACAAATACAGGCCATCCAATGGTAAATGGCCTGTATTTGTATAGCGTCTTCTTAAAGTTCTACAACCCCCCAAGGCGCTTAAATAAATCTTGTTTTTTAAATTTTTGGTTTCACCAGAAGTGACACTAATTGTTTATCTTGTTATTTATCCACCTAAAGGGGGAGCCGTGGATCCAGAGAGACACAGAGACAGAATAAGAGGATTTTCTGGTTCAATCCCATAAACATAAACAGTCACCTGCACAAACTAAACCACTCTCCTGTACTATCAAATATATTAATCATTTATTGCAACACTGGAAAAAACACAACTTGTCCAATTGGTTCCTTGTGTTTCTCTTTCATGTTGCTAAAACTGATAATATATTGTGATTTTTAGCACTTTTTTTTCATAGTTAATAAATATAATCAAGCCTCCTTTGAGTTGCGGATTAGTTCCAGATGCCTCTTGTAAGAGTTTGTAAGCCATCTATGCTGTGTGACATCGTCCCAAGGTTTGACCTTTGTTCCATTCACAGCTCCGTGTCCTTGACACGCACACACTGACACTAACGTAATCCTTCGAGGTAAAAGTGTTTAAGTGTCATGTTGTGCCATCCCTTCTTCCGCAGCCCTACTTCCTCACTCCACCCTACACACCCATGTCACTCCACCCCTTCCTGCTTTAATGCTCCCAATCCTCTTTGTGAGATGGGAGAGTGACGTCTGCCACTGTCAGAAACAGAGTTAAGCCGAGCAGCCTGCAGGAGAACAGAGTGGAGAGAAGCACCTATGGGATGTGAGAATGTCGGGCAGGAAACAAATATCTGACAACTAAACTAGACCTCGCCAAAATCTTTATTTCTTTTTTATTTCAAGCTGAAGAAAAGGCAAATCTGACATTCAATCCTTTCCTTGACTTTAAGGATTAGAGTTTCAAACAGGAGCAGGATTTTCTCTTGAGGCGAATATTTTTAAAGCAACTTTTTATTGCTGCAGAATCTCCCTTTTTAAACAGGTGGTTCCTACCTTCAAGATTTTCCCTGCAAACCTAAGGTTGCCATGTTTTGTTCCTGACTATTTACTTTCAAGCATTTAAGAGACGTGAGGCTGAACTCCAAGCCTGAGCGTGTAAGTGAACAGCAAAGTGAGTGTGTCTCTCAGGACCTGCTGATCCCTGTGTTTACGTGGAGTGGAAGGTGTGATCCTGCTTGTTGATATGCAGTGAGATAAAAGTGCTTGATTGCTAGACAGAAAGGAGCCGGTGGAGGTCAGAATCCTGGATTCCCCAGAGATGGAAGGACAGGTTTATGACCGATTTGCAGACGGTGACAGGGACAGCTACCAGATTGACTACAGGAGGATCGTGGGAGACATGGAACCAGCACGGCCTTGCGTCCCAAACAGAGACGGGGAGCAGCCACTTCCCTTTCTGGGTCATGCCCACCCATCATCACACGGACATGGGCATGAGACGGCAGCCCAGCGTTACAGCGCCACGAGAATCCAAGCTGGATACGAACCAGAGAAGTTTGTCTCCTTATTCTGTAACATTTCTGCCTGGGTCACATGAAAACTCATAACTTTTAAACATTGTGGCCCTGGTACCAGCAAAGGTGTTTTTATTCTCTAGTAGCAACAACTGATGGTTTTTGAAAGCCCGTTTACTGGCAGCCTGGCAGCTGACCAAATCCTCTTAACGACTGTACTGCTGCAGACGTATATATAGTTTCCATTGATGCTCCTTTTGTTGGCAGTTGTCTGCTTTTCCGATCTGAACCCAGCAGATGTCAAACAGAGGTCAAAAGTGAGATAAACAACGTGATTTGCTCATCAAATTTAAGAAACTGACAAATCACATAACATGTGTTATTAAGACAACACATGTTCTATATGGACTCCAGCATTAAACACAAAGGGTTTGTTACTTGCAAAAAATAGATAAATATTTATGCAAGTATGAAAAATTGTCAAGATTCCCCTAAACCTCAAGTTTATAACAATATATTATTTTTATTGTTTACTTTATTCATTTGTTAAATATGTATGTACGCATTATACACACACTCACATGCACACACGTAGAAAAATAAAAAATAAAATGCTTAGCACACACATTTAGGAATGTATATACCTTAAATACTACATATATTATTACTTAGATCAGCCATTTTTATATTTTGCTTGTTTTTACGTTATTGTATTTTGCACAACTGTTGCTGTGAAGCTCGCACACAAGAATTTCACTCACATGTACTGTACCAGTGTACCTGCACATGTGACGTGACAATAAAAGCGATTTGATTTTATTTGATTTGAACAATTCTGAACTTTTGTTTCATTTCAGCATGGCTGACTACTTGATCAGTGGGGGCACAGGTTATGTTCCTGAAGATGGACTCACAGCACAGCAGCTGTTTGCTATCGGCGACGGACTGACGTACAAGTAAGAAAACTCATTGTAATTATCTGCTAAGCAGGAAAAGGTGTTTTTACATCATGCACAGTTTAATTTTCAAGAGAAAAGCAGCGTTGATTCCAACAACATCTCTCAATCTAAAATGGCATTGCTAACATGCTGTAACAGATTTAATTCATTTCAGTTTAGTGCCAATTAACAAGTCATCTCAAGATACTTTACAAGCACGCGTTCCAATCAAACCCACTAATCAATGCATTGAATTCAGTTCATTATTCAAATTAGTACAAAGTTTTGTAAGGAATACCAGCAGATTGTATCAAGTCACTGACTTTCAGTGACTTTACAACTATTCCCAAGCATGTAGCGACAGTGGAGAGGAAAACTCTTTTAACAGGAAGGGTTGGGGTTTGAAAAGACAGAGCAAAACACAAAATAAACAGATGAAATAGTAGTAGCAGTACTGTCTAAGTTGAAGATTTAAAAAAAATAATATTGATAGCTATGCTATGCTAGAACGTTGCTAGAGACAAGAAAAAATTGCCAGCTTGTTTTCAGTGTTCGGTAGCAGTAAAGCAGCCGAGGGCCACTTCCAGGAAGGTATCACAGCTCAGCAGAACTCTAGCCCTGGTGTAGCTTCTCTGGAGAGAAAAATACTAAAAGAGAACAAAAAGTTAGCAGCTGACATAACAGGAAATAATGTTATTGGAGAATAGTGGTAGAGTGGAAAACTGGTCAGTATGTCTTCCAGCAAATGCACGGATATCAGATGCGCACTTAAAAAAAACACTTTCATCTCTGTTGATAGTTACACCAAAGAGACATCACATCAGCTTAGCTTTTAAATGGAGGATTATTATGAGTAATACTTTCTACGAGTGTGTGTGTGTGTGTGTGTGTGTGTAGAAAGAGAGGGGTGGGGGTTGGATGAGCAACATAAGAGGGTGCTGTTAGTGTTAATAGGTGTCAAAGCAGTTTTCATAACAGATGGGATGTTTGGGGTTTATCTGGGTGAATTTCAGTTTGTTGAACTGCTGAGAGATAATTTAAAGGTGCAGTATGTAAGAATATATTGAGAATTTTACAGTGAGAAAATTCCAAAAGTGTTAGTGTTTCAGTCATTTCAAAAGGAAGGTTAAAATGAAACATGTTTAATGTCCAGCTGGCTTTGGGGATTCTCCTTTTTGATCCTTTAAAAACAAAAGAAGGAGGGACGCAACTATTGATTAACATCAGTGAGTGTGAGGTTGCCGTATCTGAAGCAAGTTAATACTGCAGTGCGGACAATTGTAATTTGACGACGGCCAGCAAAAAGCTCCAGATTTCTTTAAAAAGATTGCAGTGACCAAATTTTACCACAGGATGTCATTTTCACTTCATTTCTACACAATGCACCTTTAACCCCATCGTTGCAAAAGAACCACATCCCTCAGTAAAACTGTACTCATCTGAGAGTGTCATAGTAGTCGATTCAGATTTAGAAAAAAAGGACTGGCAGGATTTAGGAAGGACCCTTTCTTAGATTAAGAAAGTGTTGCCACAGCAAAACTTTTTTTTAAATATAGGTTTAGTTCTCTGTATAAAATGACAAATGTTAAGAATTTAGGACATCAAAAATGTTTGATAATTTAATTAAAAATTGGAAATCCATGAGATTTTAAAACCCATTTTAATCTTGAAAATAAAAATGTCCTAACTTTATCAAAATGCATGCATTCACATTTACTTTCAAATATCATGCTATAATATATATATATATATATATATATATATATATATATATATATATATATATATATATATGTGTGTGTGTGTGTGTGTGTGTGTGTGTGTGTGTGTGTGTGTGTGTGTGCGTTAATCTGTGGCACACTTTTTATTTCTGGCAAACACATACTTTATATTGTTTTCTGTGTTTAATAAATACAGTAATTTAAAGTTTTGGAAGGAAATTACATTCTTGTTTCCTCTCTCCTTCCAGTGACTTCCTTATTCTCCCTGGTTTCATAGATTTCACTTCTGAAGAAGTTGTAAGTATTACCACAATGCATGCTTGTGCGTGTGTGTGTGTGTGTGTGTGTGTGTGTGTGTGTGTGTGTGTGTGTGTGTGTGTGTGTGTTATATTTAAAGGAGACGTGTTATGGCTTTTTTTTCTTAAGTTATACTTGTTCTATAGTCGATACAAAACCTGTTTATGACATTTTTTCACACAAAATCCCTCTCACATAAAGCAGTCTCAGCTGTTTTATTCTTGACACTGTCAGTAACATCCAGAATGAGTGTTTCAGGGTTCTGTCACTTTAAGAAAAAAAGCTGGATCTGGCCACGCCCACCCCTCCCCCGCTCAGGCTGCTATGAGCTAAGAAGCTCTGATATCTGAGAGGGGCTCAGACTAGATCCGCTGCTCCTCCAGCAGCAGATCTCTGACACGTGAGAGGTGATTTTATTCTACTTTCCCCATTCGTGACATCACAAATGGGGACTTGTTGAAGAGGCTTGTTTAAGGCTCATAGTTCCTTAAACCAAACACTGACAGAAAGCAGACTGATGGATTTTTATTCACGTCTGGAGTGCTTAGAGACGCAGTAGAGATGCACATGGCAGCACAAAATATGCAAAAGGGGAATTTTGCACAATAAGTCCCCTTTAAACATTCATGGTATTTTTATTACAAGCCAAGTTAAAGCTACAATCTCATTCATGGCTGCAATTTTATTACCAAAAAATCACGAGACTTTTTGTGTCTTTTATGACATTGAAGAGAATGTTTTAGACCATACTTAAATGAGCAGAGGATTGTTTGTCTGCCTCGCTCTGCTTTTTAAACTCTGCTGGGACAATAAATTAATTTGTAGCCTTGGCCACATGGGTGTTTGCTTGTTAGCCGGTGTTCAAAAACAGACCTGCAGCTTTTACACTCAGCAGGCAAAGCCAGCCACTAATGCAGCCAAACTGGCTTTAAGATTTATTTGCATGGTATAGAATAAGAAAAACACTGTTAAGAACACTGCCTTCGCTTGGCTGTTTTTCGATTTATCTCGTTATGTTGCACCTTTTATAATAAATGATGTCGCCCAGCATTAGGCTGATGCTTTTATTTCCACCTGCATTCTGCTTCAAAGGATCTGACCTCTGCTCTGACAAGAAAAATCACCCTGAAAACCCCTCTCATTTCATCTCCCATGGACACAGTCACAGAGTCATCCATGGCGATCGCCATGGCAGTAAGTATAGAAATTTAACAGGCACACATCATTACTAATCAGCTCTGTAAAGTCTCAGTTAGATAAACTAGTTGGAGAAAAAGCCCCCTGTTAATGATATCTGTTGGGAAATATCTTTTTTTTATCATTTTGCTGACTTCAGTTGATGGGTGGGATTGGAATAATCCATCACAACTGCCCTGCTGAGTTTCAGGCCAATGAAGTGCGAAAAGTCAAGGTCAGATAGAAAAAGTCAAGATAATTACTAAGCTGAAATGTCTTCATCACTCATGGCTTCTGTTTTTGTTTTGGTCAGAAATTTGAGCAGGGCTTCATCACAGACCCCGTGGTAATGAGTCCTCATCACACAGTCAGGGACGTGTTTGAAGCCAAGAGACGCCATGGTTTCTCCGGAATCCCAGTGACCGAGACCGGGAAGATGGGCAGCAAACTGGTCGGCATCGTGACCTCCAGGGATATCGATTTTTTGTCTGAAAAGGACTATGATAGACCTCTAGAAGAGGTGTGTGGGGTGGTAACACTTATCTAGTAGAAAATCTGTCTGTAAAAACCAAAGCTGCGGAAATACCAAACTTTTAATCAGTTGTTTCTTAAAACAAAAAGTGCACTTTGTGTTACAGACCATGACCAGAAGAGACGACTTGGTGGTTGCACCAGCTGGAGTCACACTAAAGGAGGCTAATGATATACTGCAGCGAAGCAAAAAAGGTATTAATACTTCCAGAAGGCTCTGCTGTGGTTAAAAAAGTAAGTGTAATTTTCCGTATGATCTTTCCTTCGCTAGGTAAGCTCCCCATTGTTAATGATGATGATGAGCTCGTTGCCATCATTGCTAGAACTGACTTGAAGAAGAACAGGGATTATCCTCTGGCCTCCAAGGATTCTCGCAAACAGCTGCTGTGTGGAGCTGCCATCGGAACCAGGGAGGATGACAAGTACAGACTGGACCTCCTCATCCAGGCTGGGGTGGACGTAGTGGTCCTGGTGAGCTTCATGCGTGGCATGAACATGCTTTTTGATTTCTGTTGAACATCCTACCGTATTTACGCTCTGAGTCCATTAGCAACATTTTCTCAATGTGTCATCAAGTTTTTGTCTTTGTCTTCAAGACACTGTAAATGAAAGAAACCTGCAAACTCTTATTTAAATAATAAAAAAATTACACAGTGTTTCAGTTCAATTTATTCATAGAATGGTAAATTGATGTTTATTTCAGTGGAATCATGCATTTCGTTCTCAACACAGCTTATTCACATGACCAATTACTATTATTATTATTATTTATTAATTTTAAAATTATATAATGTACTCTTGATATCAGCCAAAAAGACCCTTTAATGAATAATTTATCAAATGTATTTGATTACAGGACTCTTCCCAAGGAAACTCTGTGTATCAAATCAACATGATAAACTGTATTAAACAGAAGTATCCTGATCTACAAGTGATTGGAGGTAACGGTGAGTCTGTGCCCTCCTTGAAAAACAAAAAAATGTTGTTGGACATAAAACATCCAATTGTCTTCATCACTCTACTCTTCTCTGTGCCTCTGTCACTCTCTAGTGGTGACAGCTGCTCAGGCTAAAAACCTCATAGATGCTGGTGTGGATGCACTAAGGGTTGGCATGGGCAGTGGCTCCATCTGCATCACTCAGGAAGGTATGAATAAGAAACCAATAGTTTTTACAAATTTGCCCAAAATAAATAAAAAAAAAAAACACCACAATTTTGTTTACATGGAATGAAATGGTGTGCAGGACAGTTTCATCCGGCTTTATTGTTCCATAGTGATGGCATGCGGACGGCCCCAAGGTACATCCGTTTACAAAGTTGCCGAGTATGCCAGACGTTTTGGAGTCCCAGTTATCGCTGACGGAGGCGTTCAGACAGTCGGGCACGTGGTCAAAGCTCTTGCTCTTGGGGCATCTACAGGTTTGAATACAGAGATACTCATTTTAATTTCAGTCATAAGAAATGGCCTTCCTTTATTAACAAATTTTAAAGTCGCTCTGAGATTTTCATGTAGGTTAAACATGAAACTAGTCCCCTACACCGATGTCTTGCAGCAGCTTCTGATAGAAAATTGACAGTGAAACTCTAGGATTTGAAAAGCCTGACAGATCTACGTCACACTGTTTAATAACATTCATGAACTCACCCATCTTGACGAATCTTGTTTTTTTTATGTCCGGGAATCTGCAGAGAACATCTTGGCTAGTCGATACTGACCGTTAGCATTAGCAATTCTACCACACAGCAGAAGCTCCTCCAGGCTTGTGTAATTTGTGGAGATAAAACATCAGCGTTGCAAGTCAGTGGTAGAGATGCATTGTTGTTATCAATCTGAGGTGAGATGTCGTAATATCAGGAAATAAGACTCCAAAACCTGCCATCTGAAGCTTAGCTGTGAAGTGGGCAACTTTTATGTCTGAGAAATGGTGCACCGGTATAGTCCCCCACCCCGAGAATGACTTACAAGACATTCATTCCTACTGGAGACCACTGCAAATGCAATAATTAAACAAGTCAACCACTACTTTAATAACAAAACTATTTCAACTGTTGTCTCATAACTATTTTCTTTTCAGTGATGATGGGTTCTTTGCTAGCTGCAACTACCGAGGCGCCAGGAGAATATTTCTTTTCAGATGGGGTGCGTCTCAAAAAGTACAGAGGAATGGGGTCTCTGGATGCCATGGAGAAGAACAACAGTCAAAAACGATATTTTAGGTATACATAAAGTCTGTATTGTTCTTTAAAAAAACATAACAAACTAAACATGGATTTTGTTTTTCTAGCGAGGGAGATAAAGTAAAAGTGGCTCAAGGAGTCTCAGGATCAGTACAAGATAAAGGCTCCATCCAAAAGTTTGTTCCTTACCTGATCGCTGGGATACAACATGGCTGCCAGGACATAGGAGCCAGGAGTTTGTCCATCTTGAGGTAAGTATGAACTATTGTATGTGTGTTTACTAAAAAGGCTTTTGAAGTTTGAGTTCTTTTGAAAGTCTGTAATTTTTGTTTGTCTCTAGGTCAATGATGTACTCAGGGGAGTTGAAGTTTGAGAAGAGAACCATGTCTGCACAAATGGAAGGGGGAATTCATGGTCTCCATTCGTAAGCATTACGTTTATATTTTAAAGGACCGAGTTCATGGAGAAACCAGTTTTACTTGCTATTTTCTAAATATATGTCCCTCTATGTTTAACATACAAGCTAAATGGAAAAACGGTCTTCTAACTCTTTTTCCGGCATTAGCTGCCGATAGAAAATGAGCAGGGAAATGCTCAGATTAGAAAAGCGACAGTAACAATTGAGCATCACATTGAAAAAAATTGCATTCATGGACTCACCCGTTTTGGCTTGTGATGGGGGAGGTTGTTGTTGATTTAGTGTCCAGGAGAGAGCAGAGCGCGTCTCAGCTAGTGGAAGCCAACTGTTAGCATTAGCAACTACACAACACAGCAGAACTCCTTAAAGCTTATGTTATTTGTGGAAATCAAACATCAACGTTGCAAACCAATCAGAGTCACTGGTAGAGTTGCATTGCTGTTAGCCAATCAGAGGTGAGATGTCCAAATTTCAGGAAATAGGAATTTTGTCTTTTGCTCATCTCTTCTTAGCTCAGGTCGAGTTCCTGAAACGGGAGCGCCAGTGCTTTTTTTCCCACAGAGATCAACTCACAGGTCATTAATTTTTACAAGAGACTTCTGCACAAGTGTTGAAAAAAAAATCAAGTGAACTTGGCCTTTTAATTTCCCATCACACCATCCTGTTGGGTATTTTTATTTAATCAATCCAGGTGTACCTCAAAACAAAGTCCAACACACGCAAAGGGGTTAGAGATATTAGGTTTTATTTGTCAATAAACAACCAATAATAAACAACCAGATTTTGCAAAACCGGAGAGAAAATAAAGACACGCACCAATGGGATAGCTGTATGGTCTCTCATGGAGCCGAAGCTCTCAAAAGGTTTTATTCACAAGTAACATAGCACACACACATTAAAGATAAACACACCCGCCCCCTTCAGAGAAAGCCAACTTTCCGAGGTTCCTGATATAACAGAGAAACGCTCCGTCTGGACGTAACTAGGGAGCTTTTTTGTGATAACAGGACTGCAGACTTACAAGGTCGAACTTCCCTGTCGGAGGTGCAGAATAATAACAAAATATGTACAAGGGATGAACCTTCGTTTGAATTAACAAACACCAGATGGTACCCAGACAAAATCATTTCCATACATCCAATACTGTTTTTATCCAACAGTCAGGACGAGTTCCTGAAACGGGAGCGCCAGTGCTTTTTTTCCCCCACAGAGATCAACTCACAGGTCATTCATTTTTACAAGAGACTGCTGCACAAGTGTTGAAAAAAAATCAAGTGAACTTGGCCTTTTAATTTCCCATCACACCATCCCATGTTATTTATAGTTTCCATTCTCCTATAAATGTTAGCATGTTTGTTAAAGTGATCAGTTCCTTATTGCCTATCCAGTCAGCATTTATTTAGTAAACAATTTGTTTTTCACTTGGAATTTATCTGCCTGTCCAAAGCATCAAATTTTTCCTTTTCCTCATTTTCCCACTCATGCTTTCATATTAGATATTCATTTGTGCCATGTAAGTACACTTGCTTTATCATCTTTTTTATTTGGCTGATCTCCGGTGAAAATTGCTCTTTTACTGATAAGATGACTCTCTCATTTCAAATGTAGTTACAAGAAGTGGCTTTACTGAAGCAGGAGGAAGAGGAAACACACGATCTGGACCTAACGTCCCATCTCCAGCTGCTATGAGCAGATGCAATGGACGCATGTGACCAAACTGCTAAGCACAACGCTGCTACCGGGTGGCAGAAGGCAGTCAAATTAACAGACACAATAACACAAACACTTGTTTATCATCTTACAGTAGGCGTGAGAATATATCATTCATTAAAGAGCAAGTCACCCCCTACAAGAAACTTACTTCACTCCCACTTCATGTTTGAAAAATGCAACAAATGCTGTTGCTTGGCAGACCGAGAGGGCGGAGCCGCTAACAAATACACACACACATAGGCTCACAATGGCATTATGACATCGTAATATACCAGATGACATCATAGCATACCTCTTAGCCAATAGCGGTGGCAGATTTAAATTCAAATACAGTGCAGAATTTTTCCCTGACGACGGTGCAACACTGACAGTTTTAGGCAGAATATTTTAATTTTAACCAAGATGCAATGAACTGCCAAATTATTGACTACACGTGTCTGTAGCATGATTAGACATTCCTTTATATAGTTTTATCAGCAAAAAAATGTGATTTGGGGGTGACTTGCTCTTTAAGCAGAACATTGATGAAGGAAAGGGTAGATTTTCTTTTTAATTTAACATTTTATACATATAGTTTAAATTTCTCCATGTGCATTTATTATAGATGCAATAATTCTAAATAATTCGTTTAAATTCTGTTAAGTTTCTATTTATTATCTCTGTGTTATTTCTACTCTTAAAACATTTGATTTTGCAAAGTCTGCATTTCTTAAGGATTCTTCCCTTTTTCCTAGGCACAATAAAAAGCAGGAGTCTTGTTCACACCTTCTAAAGAGAGCTTTTAGGCAACAACAAATCATCTCAACTTGAAATATAATTAGCTTTTGCCACTTCATTTAATCTAACAAAGTTTTATTCAGCTAAAGATCAATATCAACTTAATACAGGGGCACAGAATTAAATTGATTTAAAAAGAATGATTTAGTTTTTCTCCAAAGTGCTCATAGAGATGTTTGTAGTAGTCGTTTGTAAAATTTGGAGCAGCTGTAAAAAAGTCAAATGTGAGCTTTACAAAGATGCTAAGTGGACTTTTCCCTAACTTAGCCTCGTGTGTGTAAACAGCAGATTAAATAAAAAAAAACATGAAATTTGGAGTCTAACCTGAGCACATAGAAAGTCAAACGCCTTTCAGATCACAGATGTGGGAAGCTAGTGTCGATCTCAGTGAGGGGAAGAAACCCTGGACAAATCTCCAGTCCATCACAGGGGCACATGTAGAGACACTCACTCACTCACTCACTCACTCACTCACATCTAGAATCACAAAATAACCTAGTCATGCATGTATATTTTTAATTTATTTATTTGTGGTTTTAATGATCTTCTCTGGAAGATTTTGAGGTTTAGACCAAGAAGCATTTCCACAGCAGACGGGCACCTTAACTCACTGAAAACGTCCATGCCTTCCAGAGTGATTCTAGGTTGTCGGGGTCATGATTGGGTTCTGCACCTGCATGTTGAGATCCAAAGATACCAAGGCCCGTCTGTCATGCTCTTTTGAATGCTTTGGTCATCACTCTGACATAAAGTCAGACTGAATAACAAAGAAAGTGTTGTTGTAAGTTTTCAGAGTTTATTCCTCTTTTTCCAACGTCAGGTAATAAAAGTACAACTACTGTGACTGATTTACCTCAAAAAGTTCAAACATTAAATTTTGTGTAAATGATATTGTAACAAAAATGTTAATGTTCATGTTCGTACATTTGGCAAACGTTCAACTTACAGATGAGAATACATTTATTTTTATGACTAGCTATTGTTTACAGTGTTCATTATGTAAAGCATTTATAGAAATAAAGAAGGACAAACTGTCATTTTAATTCTGATGAAAGTTGTTTCTCTGGAAGCCAATGTTTCACAACAGGCTAAAAAAGTACCTTTGTTTTTATTTTCCACTTTTCTTGACCTTCACTTATTCAATGAGATGGTAGCGTTTCTACACTATTTGCAACCCACTGTAAAAACTTCAACAGGAAGTTTTTTCTAACTACAATGTAATTTAAAAAAGCAAAGGGTCATTATTGTTATTCAGTCCTAAAAAAGACCTTATTAATTTGAAAAGATCATCAAGGATTTAAAAGGTTTTTGTTGTCCATACATAAAACTGAGACAATTTCAGGAGAAAATTAGATGACGACTTTAAATCATCAGACTCGGGTTAACAATCAGCATTGGACTATTACTCTCCCCCAGCACTAAAAGTTTTTGCAGACAATTGATTTTAATACCCCCTTGATTCAGAATCGGGTAGAATACCTTCTCCAGGTCAGGGATGTGGTCCTGCCCCAAGTGGAGGAGTTTAAGTATCTCGGGGTCTTGTTCATGAGTGAGCGAAAACTGGAGCGTGAGATCGATCGGCGGATTGGTGCTGCATCTGCAGTGATGTGGGCGTTGTACGGTCGATCGACGTTCCTACCCTCACCTATGGTCATGAGATTTGGGTAGTGACCGAAAGAACGAGATCGCGGATACAAGCGTCCAAAATGAGTTTTCTCCGAAGAGTGGCTGGGCTCTCCCTTAGAGATAGAGTGAAAAGCTCAGTCATCCAGGAGGGGCTCGGAGTAGACCCGCTGCTCCTCCATATCGAGAGGAGCCAGTTGAGGTGGCTCGGGCATCTGGTCAGGGTGCCTCCTGGACGCCTCCATGGTGAGATTTTCGGGGTACATCCAACCGGGAGGAGACCTAAAGGTAGACCCAGGACACGGTGGAGGGACTATGTCTCTCACCTGCAGGGAACACCTTGGGATTCCCCTGGAGGAGCTGACCCAAGTGGCTGGGGAGATGGAAGTCTGGGCCTCTTACCTTAGGCTGCTGCCCCCGCGACCCGACTCCGGACAAGCGGATGAAAATGGATGGATGGACCCTGTTGAAAACTAGTGATTATAATCCTGAGAGAAATTAAAACTACCAACTTATTTTTATTGTTTATCATTGCTAACTAAAGTCCTCCAGTGACTTTGTGGCATATTTTTTCTATGTTGAGAGTCCCCTTAAAACTTGTGGTATAATTACTTACCGGTTATTCTAAACATCACAGTAGTCCATTCATAACAATATACCAGCTCTCTGAATTAGGAGCTGAACCTGTACCAGGATCACACAATCAGCCAGAGGAAAATGATTTTGAATTCCTTTGTTAATAATTAGGTTTAGTTCTCCTTTCAGGTGATTTCTTGTCTGTGATGTACGCTTTACTTCATCCATCAAAGTCCTGTGATCCAAATATTCTATTTTTCACCATTTTAGTTATATTCTTATTTTTTGACAAAAACATTTTCTACAAGTCAATGGTATCACTGCAAACACTCAGGGCATCAATTTGCTTGCACACATGAACAAACTCTGCTTGGACAGCCGTATCCCATTCCAGCTGCTTGCTTTCACTGAGGTGTTTAGTCCCTGCTAACCGGCAAGACCCCTGACTGTCCTTGGAGGCCAAGCTCAGGGTTCGGTATCGCCTATGGTAAGACAGGTGGGGGATTCCTCGCGGGAAGTTGCTTTGAGAAAAGTTTTGCCCCCTATTAGTCCATGAATTTGAACGCAACTTTCCAGTTTCTTTGGGGAAAGTGCACAAACCCTGGGTTGAGCCACTGATGCTCCCTTTCCAATCATGTTGCTCTGGTGGCATTGGTGGATTGGAACGAGAAGCCAAACTTCCATATGGTTTGGAGGCTCTGAAATTGGACATGCATTTCTCCTGATCCACTTTTCCACATGAAGAGGTTCTGAAAAGGGAATCTCCAACAGAGCTAGGTCCTTCTATCACTGTAGCTTTAGGAGAGCTCAAAGAGACACTTGATGAACCTTGGGACAGTCTTTGTGGACCAAATATACTGTGAGAAAATAAAGATTCATTGAACAGAGCTTGGTCAATACTGCGGGACAAATCTATTGGAGATGGAGGTCGAAAGTCGCTGGTTGAGTCTGCACCCACGCTATTCAGTGATTGCTGAGACACATCCATGGTTTTAGATTTTTTGGGGGGGTTTGGTGTAAGTGTGGGAATAGTACTTTGTTTTTCACCAAGCTTGTGATCAACGTTTATTCCATTTGCTGGAGGTTCCACCAGTGAACAAAGTGGAAGAACCTCTGATTGCCTCTTGGTGACATCTTCACAGACAACCAACTTCTCCTCCTTACTTTGGGGCCAGGTTTCATGAGAAGAAAGTACCGGAGAATGTGGTTCATCTTCAGAGGGAACATTGAGCTCTCGTAAAGGGGAACTGTAAGACAGACGGGACCATGATCCTGGTCGGGGATTGGTCAAGGTCTTGATAGAAGAGTTGTTGCTGCAGAATATTGGATATGTGCCAATAATGGACAAACCTAGACACACCCCAGCCTCACAGAATCTGCAACCTATCTGATAGCCCCACCAAGGCCATGGTTGGAACCCGTAACCATCTACCCCACCAAAACCAAGCACATGAAGAATCCCGTAAAGCTGAAGACCTCCACATCCAAGCAAGCACAGTGAGCTTCCTAATCCAGCTCCTGCTGCCCTTTCCCAGTCCTCTACTTTGGGAAAGGGACATCTTGTTTGTCGTGTTACTTCAGGGGATCCTCCAGTCTCTCCACTGTCATTCAGCCTATAAATATGCTTATTGTTTACAAGCCTTAAGCAATAGAAGATAAGGTAGGAGAATGATAAAAAGATGGTGAGGAAGACAAATATAACATGTGGGAAAAGAAGAATCACAATAGGGAGACCTTGGAAAAGCTGGAGAAGACCAAAACATCCAAGTGAAAGCATAAAATACAACAGACACATGAATAGTAAAAGGTAAGGTTTGGGCAAGGCTGAGCAAGAGGTAGAAATAGCATGTGGGAGTGAAAGATGGCTGCGTGTGTGCAAGGAAAGGAGAAGAAAGGCAAAGGAGAATGTTGAAATCAAACATGGCAATGGCAGTTCAGAAATCAGCTGAGTCGCCAGAAGTGGGAGTCGATCTTGAGAGCTGTAAGCATCGTAGACCAAAGTAAAAGCTTGGATCCCAGCAAACCCCAAAATGAAGAAGTGCAGCATTGTGAAATACTGAAATCCTGGAGGACACCGTATGGGTAAGCCCAACAGACAGATTCCAGAGTTTAGGCCAAACAGAGTGAAGATTGCCCCCAGACCATAGATGTGTGCTTCCCATGCAAACCCCCAAGTTGCAAAGGCAGAGTTCCAGTCTGAATAAAGAGGGACTAGAAGAGCAGGGTTGAGAGTCAGGGAGGGGCTCAAGGGCTCGCCGGGAGTAAAATCATCTGAGTAGGTGGGGGTCCAGGTCTGATCGGAGGTCTTGCAGGTTGTGGTGGACGTATCTGTGTTACTCCCAGATAAAGAGGTACCACTGGTCTTGGAGAAGTTCAGGCTGGTTTTCCTGGAGTCATCTGTAAAGCAAAACACACAAAACATTTTTATTTGGATTGTTTCATGAAGGAGATTAAAAGAACATCAGCATCATGAACTGACATTTAACCCTGTGTATGCTAATGGGCATTTAGCATTGCTTTCTCATATCACTGCTTGGGTCATTGAATTCTTATTGTTTTCATTCTTGCTATTGCAGGGGTGCCAAATCCTGGTCCCGCAAGGCCGGTATATAGCATGTTTTTGTTGTTTCAACACACCTGATTTCAATCAGCAGTTAATTGGCAGGCTTTTGCAGAACTTGATGAGCTGCTGAACAGGTGATTCAACCATCAAGTGTGTTGAAGCAGAGAAACAACTAAAACATGCTGGATAGGATACCTAAACCTTAAGCCACCCCTGTACCATTGCCAATCAGAAAAATTGTTGTTCTCATAAAATTAAGAAAGCTATCCAAGCAAATCAGGCTAACTGCAGTTTTTAGCTCTGAAAAGAGATCAGGATGGAAACGTGTGTGTGTGTGTGTGTGTGTGTGTGTGTGTGTGTGTGTGTGTGTGTGTGTGTGTGTGTGTGTGTGTGTGTGTGTGTGTGTGTGTGTGTGTGTGTGTGTGTGTGTGTGTGTGTGTGAAGTTAATCCATAATGAAACAGAGCTGGCTTGCAACTGGGAAGCTCTATCTGGGTCACACAGCGAAAAATGGGAGCAAGAACAAGTTGTGTGCATATGTGTTCATGTGAATGAGAGACAGAGAGACGGACAGAGAGAGAGAGAGAGAGAGAGAGAGAGAGAGAGAGAGAGAGAGAGAGAGAGAGATGTGCTGATTAGCCAGTGTTGACCCCATTGCTGTTTTTATTTTGTGATGCTCTTATGAAAACATAGCCAAAAGGTTAGCTTGGTTAAAAATGGAATGTGTCCTATTTCTGGACATTCATTTGAAGTGAAGCCCCATTGTCAATAAAGATTCAGCAAAGCTAAAAACAAACATGCGATGCTAAACTTGTTAAAATCATGGTGGTATGTACATTTACCTCTTTTGATCTGTCAACTAAACTTTCTTCACCTGTATCAACTCAACTGATCAACATGGTTGCAGTGGCATGTTCAGTAGCTCTGAAATGAAGGATAATCACTCCAGCTTTGTTAACATCGACCTCCTTCAACGTTTATGAACACAACACGGCTTGATTTTAAGACTTGTGATATGAATTGTAGCCAATAAAGCAAATCTGTTTGAAATCAGTGCCCAACTTTTTTTTAAATCTAGTGTGATGTCCTAATATTTTGGACAGTGCAGCATATGACTCGTACCTGTGGTTGTTTTTGTGTGTCTCTGATCTGTTCCATCATCTGATACATTTGGCTTTCCTCGTGTGGAAGCAGGTGAGCCTTTAGTCCATTCCCAGTTGTTGCTGACTGCTGTTGGGGAATGCTGCCCAGACTTACCCCCAGATCCAGCAGACTCTACAGGACTTGGAAATGATCCATGTAGAAGAAAAGGTAATTGACTCTCAATTATCTCATTTTGGAGTGTTGTGATTGCTGGCTCATTCTCTGTGCTCTGATTTAAATCAGATACATTGATCTTCTCGGACGATGGAAAATTAAATGTTTGCCAGTGATTAAGTTTCTGTGGCTGATTTCCTAATGAAGACTGTGATGTCTGGTCAATCTCCTTGAGGGTAGTATCCTCTCTCGTTGTCGATCCTCTGTCTGGGTAAGTCTCGGTGCTCTCCTCGCTGTATTCACCAAGCACGCCTTGTCTGTCCGTATCCTCAGATGACGATGAGGGCCAGCTCACAAGTTGACTCAGGAAGTCAGTGTTCTCCAGTCCAAACATAGCATTACCTTGAGCCAAGTTTGATTCCCGAGCTTTATGAGAGGGTGGTGTGAGGAACTGTGTTGTGTCTCTTTCACTGACATTTCCTACAGTCAAAGCCATGGCATGAAGTGACAGAGATGAAACAAGGAGTAAAATATTTCCCAGAAATCCCATGACGAGGGTCGACTCTCTTGATGGAAATGTCTGTAATCCAATCACATGTTTGGTAGTTCAAAAATATCCAGTTCCAAGGATTTTATTTGGGAACCAGCCTGGAAAAAATTGAAAGATTAACTATGTATTGGGACACAAATGATACCAACACTCTTTAATTACTGCGAGTTAAAGTCATTTGCAATGTGGAGGTTAAACAGCATGCAGAGCAAGTATATTTAGTACTCTGAAAGATTTACAGTGACTATACCCGAGGACAGTCTTGACATACATTCACTGTAAAATTAGAATGCAAACATCTATTAATATAACAGCAACGTAAAGAGACATTACTGCTCTCTTGTTGCACCAGTTTAGCTTTCTTACCTCATCAGTAGTCCATTCTGCTGCAGCTTTTTAACACATTCAAGTCGCTCTGTGCTGGATGTCTGCAGTCTCTAGACTGCACAGCACCGTGTCTTTTCATTCCCACCGTGCCGTTCCCCTCTTCTCTCCATCAGGCGGCCGACACATGGGACAGACCCCACCTCCTCCGGACAACCCCCACCATTCCACATGCTGCCACTGGACTGATCTGACAGTCAGCTTGTTTGCTGCAGCATGATTACAGATTTAGATAAAGTGACAGAAATGCTCAGATGAAGAAAGACAAAAGTCACGTAGAAACCTAAACGTGGTCCTTTAACCAACAGCTAACCTGCTATTGAGCAGCATTTAGAGCTACTGGTTAAAATAACTATTGCGGTTCAGCTCGTAAATGCAGTATATCAGAATAATTCATTTGAACAGCAGACATTCATTATATATCATGAAAACAAATGATTAATGCATGGAACTAAAACATGTCTAAAAATAGGTCACAGCAAATTTTGAATTCTTAGTTATCTAAGCATACTGCTTGCGCACCTTATTGCGTTTATCATGTGTATTATGTGCAAACATTACTTACAAAGGGAGAATTTAATTGTAAAACTGACATTTTTACATTTTCTAGTCATTTAATCTTTGTTTTATGAATTGTATAATTAGTCAGAAAAAGAAAAACACAAGTTATGCAGGGAATCTGTTCCCATACACCAAGTAACAAGTGACATGTTGGGTCTAAGTGGCTTTAAGATGACAATTTCTCATTTTCTTTTAAAACCACACCAATTCATTATTTTTCTATTTACCAAAAATTAGAAATGAAAATTATTTTATATCAAATTAATATAAAACACACAAAAGGATAATTTCCTCTTGAATGTGATTTGAAAAAAATCTGACCTTTAAATTTTAGTCAATAAATCAAGTCAATCAGTCAGACCAGAGTGGTTCAGGTGTGGCTGGAGGGAGCATTAGAATAGTTACAAGACTGCTTTGACAGTACCAACTGTTCCATTTTCAGAGATGAAAACATTCAGACCCACGCTTCCACGGTTCTCTCTTACATAAAACATTGCACAGATACTGCTACAACAACAAAGACCAGCAAGCCATGGATGACCAAAGACGTCAAGTTCCTCCTTAAGGCCCGTGACAAAGCTTTCAGGTCTGGCGATGCTCAACAATACAGCACTGCCAGGTCAGAGCAGAAGAGGGGCATCGGAGAGGCCAAGGTGGCTTACAGGAGAAGGATTGAGAGCCACTTTGACAACTCAGACCCAGGACGTGCATAGCAATGGATATGGCACATCACAAATCAGACCAGCACCAACTCACCATCCAACAACAACGCCAGAGTGGCTGAAGAGCTCAACAGCTTCTTTGGCCGTCATGAGGCGAAGACTGCTGGAACCATGACCCCAGCTCCAACACCAGCGAGCAACAGCTAAGTGATCATCCTGCAGATCGCTGAGGTAAAGTGTACACTCAGAGGAGTTAACAGGAGGAAAGCAGCTGGTCCAGATGGCATTCCAGGAAGGGAACTGGCTGAGGTTTTCAAAGAAATCTTCATTATGTTGCTGTCCCAGCGCTCTGTCCCCACCTGTCTAAAAATATCCACAATGGTACCTATACCCAAAAAGTCTTCAACAAGCCACAACAACTACATGCCTGTAGCAGTAAAACCTCTCATTTTGAAGTGCATGGAGAGATTAGTGCTGCAACACATCAACACCAGCGCCATCATTAAATTTGCTGATGACACAACCATGGTGGGCTTAACCTCGTTTTCACACTGGAAGCGTTGGCGGCACAAAATGGCAGCGGAACGATTTACTAGCAAACTTCAAAGCTGTCTTTTTCAAGCCGGGAGCGTCTTGGCAGCGGCACGACTTCCTCACTGTGCTTTTCGCTGGACTCGCAAGATCATATGATCCCTCGAGACTTCAGGTCACGATGTGTTTATGCAATTCGCCACTAAACCAAAAAGAAGGAAATATATATATCGCAGTTTGATGTCATATATGATGTTCCTCTCCACTGCTGGAAACTGTAAAACACACTTCTGTGAGTAAATAAACCATTGAGTCACACGTAAGCTTCATACCGTAAATCCTCTAATATTAGCCTGTATTTAATTAACTGCCGGGTATCGCATTTTGGCCAGTGTCGGAGTTGGCAGAGGTGAATAATGGCCGTTTTTTTATTGTGGCCGAGTGGAATGTGGTAACAAGCAAGTACGGGGGCGGTTGTGTCATCCATCTCACTTTTGATTTGCCAGTGACAGACCACGAGGGTAACTTTAAATGTGCGGAGACGAAGAGGAGGCGAAAATTTGATATCAAGTTCAAAGAGAGCGTGCTGATTATGCTGCAGAAAACTCTGGGGAGCAGTAGGGGTTGTATGAACTAGTCACTAGTCGACTTCACCGCTCTATAGTGACTTTTTATGCCTGTCATAGACTAGTCGCTGTCACGTGATAATGACAGGCAAGATGCAGTCCACGGAAAAGACAGCAGCCTGCTGTCAGCAGGTGACGAGCTCCTGCACGTCGGGAGGCAACGCGATGTGCCAGAGCGTCGGTACTGACACCCGCCGTAAAACGGACACTTAACCAAATTGTGACGTTTACCCTCTTGCAATTTAACCTTCCCCTCACCCCCATCCTAATCTTAACCAGCTTGCACATGCAAAGCTCTGATTGTTGACGCGCTCCAGACATCTGCGTCCTGAGCACGGCCACAGTAACATTATCAAATCAGGTGTCACCAACTCAAAAACTAATTTAACACGCAATCGTTCAAGTCGGCTCATTTCCTTTTATGTTTTCTGTCTTTTATTCTTTTATTTGTGCCTGATGCTTTTCACTGCTGTGGATCGGGCGCATCACCTGTTTTGTCCTCGGTGACGCACCTAACTGATGTGGCCGGCGAGCAGCGCGCACTCCGCTGTTTTCGCGGTCGGTAGATCTTTTAGAACTGCAGTTCAAAGGTAACTCATAAGGTGACAGTGTTGGGCAAGTTACTTCAAAACTGTAATGCATTATTTATTACTTATTACCCTCATTTTAAAGTAATTCATTACATTACAATATTACTGATTTTAAAATGTAAGGCATTACACTACTTTTGCATTACTTTGTTACTTTCACCAATACAACTTCAATATGAATCTGGTAATCTGACGCTCAGTGAGCTCATGACATATATGTGGAAGGTGATGTGGTGTCTGAGCTAGAATTGCTGTTAAAAACAGTCAGATATAATAACAGTGCTTTAAAATGATTGTTTATTAAATGAAAGCAACAACAATCTGTACTCTCAGCACGCAGCCATCTTATATTAACTGAGCAGGGAGTGAGGTGGTGGGGGCTCCAAGCCTATATTTGCCTTGGTTCCCAAATGCCTTGATACGGCCCTGGATGTGGGACTGACTTCTGGGGTGATCTGATTCTATCACATTTATTAATATTAAATGCTTATATATTATTGCTTTTCACTGGTAAAAATGTGTATTGGGGATAAATCTACCTACTTTATTTCTTTTTTTCTTGATTTTATTTGAATAATTTCCTGCCCTTTCTCTCTCTAACCTTCCTGCATGCTGCGTGTTTTCTCCATCTTCCAGAAAAACTGTTTCCTAGATTTCCTACTTTCTAACTAATCAGCCAAAGGGATCTACCGTTTGCAAAAAAATAAAAAATGAAAAGCTTAAGATGCGCTGCGCTCTGGCAGCAATGACTTGAAACCACTGGGGCACAGATTATGAACTCAGCTGAAAAGTACATGAAGTACCAGAGAATATGGGCTGATATAAATGATCGTAAACGAATTGCTTTGTTTTGGTGGAGCGATTTTGTGAATATAACAGCGGCCGCACGCAGGACACAGCTGGAGTATTTGAGCCAATACCGCTGCGTCCTCTCTGCTCATAGAATGCCCGCAAAGCTGAGTCCATAAATGACGTAATATATGTGGATACTGGATCTTTTTTCAGGCTTCCCGCAATTTGAATTTTTAGGAAACCCACATCTTGATTCTGGGTTTAAAAATGCATTGTAATTACCACGGTACTGACAATTGTACCGAGTAAATATTACCATTTTGTTTCCCTGCAATGCCTTACATTACCACATTACAGCAAAAAGCAATGCATTACAGTAATTAGTTACTTTTGTACCGCGTTACTCCCAACACTGTAAGGTGAATATATATGAACCCATGTAGAGTTTTTCTTTAGGATTGAGAGGAGACGCAGGACAGAAAAATAGTCAAATAAAAACAAGTTAGTTTTTGTACCTGGTGGTTGCAACAAACAGACACCATTGAAAGTAATCAGAAGTGAGGAACAGAAACTGAAATAATTATTTTAATGTTTAGAGCAGCAGGAACTCTGAGAGGCTGCAGGCGCATCAGTGAGTTTGCGGCCGCTGCGCAGGGGGAGGCGGGAGAGGGCTGAAGCAGAAACTACCATTGTTAAAAGAAATGTGTTTAACTTTGAAAATGTGGGCGCAATTTTAATTGTCAAAAACTCCAGCGAACCATTAGTTCATTTTGCTCAAATAGAAATTGAGGTTTGCCTCTAATTCTGGCCCTCCTTCCAATAAAGGCCTGGAGCTTGATGAGCTTAAGTAAAATACAGGCCCGGGCCTGTATTAGAGGATTTACGGTATACGTATATGAAATTGCATCACTGCAGTGCTTTTATTTTGAAAGTTACCAGGGATTTTACACTGAAACAGTGTGCGATTTCCTGTCTAGCTTTATGTTAACAGCAGAAAATTGACGTTTCCCAGAAGCAGCTTGCAGCAAAATGAGAACCCGATCCTATATTTAGCGGTGCGGCATGCCGCTTCTGGGACACGCCCGGAAATGTCCACGTCGCTGCTGGTTTGAAACAGTCCATAGACTATAATGGATTCTATTTGAAGCTGTTCTGTTCTGCACTGCTGATGCTTTCAGTGTGAAACCAGGGTAATCAGCCAGGGGAATGAGTCGGCGTATAGGAAAGAAGTGCAGTAGCTGGCGGACTGATGTACAGCTAACAATCTGACCCTGAACACCAATAAAACCAAAGAAATCATCATTCACCCAAGAAGGAAAAAGGTGGAGCACCAGAAAGCTCTCAGGAATATTCACCTGCCACAAGAACTGCTGATGTGGTTTTATCACTGCTCCATAGAGAGTGTCCTGACCAACAGTATCCTGGTGTGGTACAGCAGCAGCTCTGCAGCTGACAGGAAGGCCCTGCAGAGAGTAATCAAAACTGCAGAGAACATAACAAACACACATCTGCGTGCCCTGGATGACATTTTCACCACTCACTGCCTTTGAAAAACCACAAATATCCTAAAGGACTAAACCCACCCTGATAACCATGCCGTCAAACTTCTTCATCTGGTAAATGATACAGGGCAATAAAAACATCCACCACCAGGCTGTTGAACAGCTTTTATACAAGAGCCATCACTGAACTGAATGTTGCTGCTAGGAGGTCAGTAACAGTGATTCTGCTGGACAAAGCATTAAGCTAGTTCTTCCTGATACCTCAACATGTGACTGTTTATGTTTATATTATGTTTACTTTATATTTCACTTTATAGTTTTAGACTTGTCTCATTACCATGTATACATTTATACTTTTAATTTTTTTTGCACCTTAAACTGACTGTATGTGCGAATAAACATATGTGTGCGTATGCGTGCGTGTGTGTGAGTGTGTATGTGTGGGTGAGAGAAAGAGAAACTTCTATTTTAGCCTTGGTTTTTTTTTTCACTTACCTCCCTATGTGAGCTGTCTTTAATGAGTGCAAAGTCAATTTTGTTGTACACCTGTGCAATGACAATAAAAAGTAATAAAAATTTAATATTAAATAAATATCTTTGAGGTTATATTTTCTCTTGCATGCATTATTGTCAAGTTTGATTTTACAAAAATGAACCAATGCAAACGAAAAGAAGGCTGCTGTAGTCTTTGATAGTGTCACCTTTATGTGTATACAGAATTTGGTCACGAGTACCCAGTGGTGGGGGTCTAGTAACCTCATGCACTAATTTAATTCCACAGATATTTCTAAAATAGACGCTGATCCACATACCTTTGGCACAATCTGGAAAAAGCAACTCTGAAGTACAGACAGCTGTTGTATACTTGCTCTGTTTGGCTGACGAAGGGCTAAATATTGACTTTTTATGTCTTCATATTGGCTAATTTCCATGGAAAGACTTTCTACCAAAAATGTGTAAATTCTTCTTTTATTTTGAAAAGACCAAAATACTGTGGACTTGAGCCACATGACTTGGACTCGAGCCAGACTCGAGTCATTATTTTAATGACATCTGACTTGACTTGATAAAATCTATAAAGACTTACGACTTGACTCAGATTTGAACGCCAATGACTTGCGACTTGAATCGACTTACATCTGTTGACTTGATGATGACTTGAGCATATTTGATATTTTAGCACAAAAATGGCACGACATGGACAAAAATCAAATCATTCTTCATTCTGGGTGTGATCTTGTACGGCTAAATGCAGCAGCACTTTGTCTATAATCTATTTCAGTTGCACTTTCTGCTTGTTTGAGCAAATAAATTAAGCTTTAAGAAGCTTTATTTCTGGAATTTATTTATTCTCGACTTGGACGTCTTTGACTTGGACTTGACTCGAGAATTGAATGGAAAGACTTGTGATTTACTTGTGACTTGCAAAGGAGTGACTTGGTCACACCTCTGCAAAACGCATTCTGAAAACTTTGTGGAAACCAAGCGCAGAATGTAACATAAAAAGTAAAGATTTGCTTTGTCATGCAAGTTGTCATAGCACACACTTTGCTTTTCTTATAACCTTTGCCAATGAAATATTATTTCATTTATACGAGTACAGCTTGAGAAGCGGATGCTCAGAGATGGAGAGATAGGAACTTCCACTCCAAACAGGAAAATGCCAAGTCAGCCGTTAATAAAAGGACTGAAGAAGAACAATGACAGCCCAAACACATGAGCTCAGTCAGGGACATGGCCAAATTACTCACACTTGCTATCGGAATATGTTGAGCAACTCATCTCTGTTTGGACAAATCGTCCAGCAACAAAGTCAGCAGGAACTGGGTTCCAGCTGGGAGTAAAGACAGTCAGGATGAGGCACGGAGACAAAGCTGCACAAGCAAACGGGAGGGCTAAAGTATACCACGCTCTAGGAAGAGATGAAGCGTGCGGGCTTAAGATGAAACATGCTGATTTACAAATTCTCTTTTTCAAGACTGATGTTAAATCAGATTGTTTCAATTAAATGAAAGAGATCCCAGTACTAAATGGGACAGAACATAGAACACTGGTTTTAGATTTAAGCTGCAAGAAAACAATAACATTTAGAACTTTTGTTTGTTTTGTATGAAACAGTTAACAATGTTCTAAATATTCATCAAATATAAAATACAGAAATTCCATGACTTGGTAGATTGAAACATATTGCAAACAATGTACAGAGAAAACACAAGTATTTTACCAACTAATATTCAGAAAATGTTTCAAAAGAGAGTCAGTGTTTACATGTTGAAAGAGATTCACAACTAAAATGTGTCACACCCTGTCCTGTCTCCCTTTTGGTTCAGCCTGTGTCTCTGTTGATTGCTCCCGCCTGCCTCTCGTTTCCCAATCACCCAAGCTCCCAGCCCTCTTGTATTTAAACCCCTCCAGTTCTGTGTCTCTTGTTGCCTCACTGTTTCCATGTCCTGTGTCCAGAGAGCATTAAATGACTGTGGTGAAAAAATATTCTGTGTATGTCTGACAATTAAAATTTAGAATGTGTTAATAATTTCCCTTTTTTTAAAGAGGCAGAAATTATACATGTATTTGTTCTATTTGTTCCTTTTCATTCAAATTTGTTTTGTGTTATGTATTTGTATACATTGTGTTCATTTTTTATATATTTTTTTCATTTTAATTAAATAAATTAGACACGTTTTAGTTTATTTTTACGTGTTCATCAGTTACTGTGTTGGCGTCTAGTGGGCCTTGAAAACAAAGAAAAAAGACAAATGGAGGAAAGTAGGAGCCTCACATATTAAACCCAAATCAGACGGACAGTTTCTGTAAGTTATCTCATAACAAGAAATCTAGATTGGTGGCTAGAGCATTTCTGCCACCACCTGGTATAGAATGGATTTGGTGGTGTTTGCCTGATTCATTAATTCAAGAATAAAAAAAATCTCCTAATCCCAAGTGATGAACAAATGATCAGCTGAAGGTTTCTTATAACATGACAGATCAAAGATACAATAGCAATGGATTGTTTAGTTTAGTACTGGCTACATTAAATTACAGAAGAACACATTCTAAAGTACATTTCTAAAATTTTAAATATTTTTTGCATTATCAGAATATTTGCAGCTTGAAGTAACTGAGGGCCATCTTTATTTTCATTTATCATAATACATTTTCATGTCACATAAAAAGCTTGTGTCTTACACAGGAAGTAAAGGAGTTTAATTGTTATGCCTCACTTTTCTTGTTTTCAATTTTTTTAAATGGGTAAGAACTGACAAAAAGCTAATGCTGGGAGGAAATGTAGAAAATAATATATTTTACTTCAGCATTTCTTCTGGAATCCTCCTGGGACAATACAGATCCCTGTTACCGGCTTTTGTCCAATAGGTGGCACTATGTTTTTAGGCTGTTTTGGAGCTGCAATCTAAAAGTTGAATGCGCAAGATGAACTGATATTACGGTGTCCTCAGCAATGAGGGGCTTTCAAAACAAAAGCAGCATTCAGAGATGTGTGTTCTAATAATAATAGAAACAACAACAACAACAATAATAATAATAATAATAATAATAATAACAATGAAGATGATACTGATCAGTTAGTACTGTTGTTGGTGGATGTAACTTCATTTTAATAGCAATAATAAAACTTGTGAAGTTGTTCATTAGTAAATCTAAAATAGCAGTCCTGGTCTGAAATAAAACAAAACTAAATAACTTCTCATTCTTTTATTTAATTAAATATGACCTATGTGTGCAATTTTAATTGAGAGTCACTCTCGCAATTTATTGATTTAAAAATATTGAGCTCCACGGACAAGTAAATAAATAAATAAATCTGTGAGCTTTCGTGAACGTTTGGCTGCAGACCCGGAAGTTGCCTATTATTTTGAAAGCTGCTCAAAGTACGAATACCGTAATAACCAGTATTTGTGCGCGCGCTTTATAAAAGCCGTGGGAGCTGGCTTTACAGTGTTTTCGGAAGTGTAGGCTGTTTCAACTGCAGAGAAAGACCACACAGTCTTTAATTTGACTCATTCTTGTTGTTAGGAACGCGCTGAACCTAAACTTAAATCTTTTCATTGTTGGTGAAGATTTAGTCCCCGGATGAACGCTCCGTGAGTTAGCGTCTTTCGGCCAAACTTGCTTAACAGGTCAGTTTTACTCGACTGGAGTTCTGGTCTGAAACTAGAACTCAGCAGATGATTTGAGCTAATTTTAGCTAACGTACTTTTATAACATGGTACTTTCAGACACACATGAAGTTTTCCCTAAACAACGCACGCGCTTCTTTTTCTCCTTTTTCTGTCTTGCAGGAGTGACTCCATCTTGGCCCACATCTGTAGTCCACAAACCTAAATCTGCAGGAAGGAATAACAGAAATGATACCCAGGCCTGCCCTGAGCAGTGGTATTACTGCCCATCGCCTCTATAAGAACATCACCCTGTACATGAATGAACCGAAGCCTCCAGTGGCCGGAAGGTCGAGCCTGACTTCCTGGGATCACAAACCTCTCACGTTGATGCTGCCCTGGTTAGGGTCACGACCTCAAGCTGTGGCAAAGTACTGTGATATCTACTTCCGCTCTGGCTTTGATGTACTCGTTGTAGAGAGCGAGGTAAGACCTATTAGAGAAAATCACAACACAAACCTACAATAACTACACAATCTGTAAATGTCAATCTTATTTACAGCACACGTTATTTAAATTTTAGAGAAAACTACATATAGCTTGGTTTTGTGTAAGTAATACAAGTCGTTTTGGTGAAGGCAGAGATGCAGCCTCAGGGCCAGTTCTAGACTGACATTTGAGGGGGCAGACAGACTTGTGAAGGGGGCAGACTGTGCAACGGAAGAGAAAAAAAAAAGCATATTTTGGTGCTGGAGGGGCTCTGGATGTTTTTATCGTGTGATGGAATAGCATTTTGTTAGACTCTGATCTTCCCTTTTCATCTCTGTCCCTGAAACTCATTCATCACATTGCTAATCAACTACAGCAAGGGTTCCCAAATTGGGGGTCCCCACAATTTAGTCTTTGCTGAGGTTAGCAAGATTTTATTTGTAAAAATTACATTTATGTTCCAATAGGACATCCTACAGTAAAAGTTATAACTGCATGTGTGCAATAAAAATGATAAAGTATCACATTTAATGTGCATACGCCTGTAGGGGTTGGGGGTCCTGGCTTGTCTTGGGAACAAGAAAGGAGGTCCCCAAAGAAAAAAACTAGGTAACCACTGGACTACAGCATTTTTTATGGTATCCCATCCAAAACCCTCACCAGACTTCCAAGACATCCAGAATTCTGCTGCTGTCTCCTAACCCACACCCACTCCTGTGACCTCATCGCTTTGTGATTTATATCCGTGAAAGGCGCTATATAAATAAACTTTTACTTACTTACTTACTTGTCTCTTCGTGACCTCCATTGGCTTCCTCTTCCTCAGGGCATCACACTCAAGGTCCTCCATAACCCAGCCCCCTCCTACTTCTCTGCCCTGCTCTACCACTCTGCTACATCCCTCTCCCTCCTCTTCCTCCCCCACATGGACTTGGAGAGACTCGGTTTCTCCATTGATGCCCCCCCCAACACACACATCCCCTCTGACCTCTTTACCTTGTTGGATAATCTGCTTGTTTTAACTTGACTTTTTACAGCGTCTCTGAGTGTCTAGAAAAGTGATTTATGAATAAAAGGTAATAGTATACCATACCATATTTATAAAGCACCATTTCAAAATAGCATGGCAGCTAACCAAAGTGTTGTACATAAAAAAGTAAAATGCTTGAACAAGAAACAATAAGAACAGGCAAAATACATAAGAAAAAAAACATAAATACTCTGAGATAAAAATCCCTACTAAAAACTAAATAGAACAGTTAATGGCACTATAAAAATAAAATAATGCAACGAGTGATAAAAACATTTGAAATGGCACAAATAAAACAAAATAAGCTACCAGATGGTGCGAGGTGCCAAAAGTGTGTAACTGAATCATAAAAGCGGAATTAAAAAATCAAATCTGGTGCTAGATTTTCATGAAAAGTGTCACGGAGGGAAGGCAATACTGAAGAAGTAGCGTTTTCAGGGCCGACTTGAAACTTCTAACAGAGGGAGCCAGACGCACACGGAGGGGCAGTGAGTTCCAGAGTTTTGGGGCTGCATAAGAGAAGGCACGCTCCCCCGTGATTTGTACCGAACCTTCGGAACAACAAGCAGCAGATGATCTGCTGACCGAAGTGCACGGTTGGGAACATATGGGGTCAGCAGGTCCATCAGATAGGATGTGGATGGGCAGTACAAAGCCTTGTAAACGTATTCTATATGATGACCCCCATACCTGTCCTACAATGGTGCCCCACCTTAAGGCTGAGCTTCTGCTGGTGCAGCTCCTGAGCTCACTGAGGCATGTAAACCCCCAGACCAAAAGATATATATGTTTGTAGATTACCAGGAACTTCATTTGAGGGTCAATGCCCCCTGTTGCCCCACCGTAGGGCAGGCCTTGTGCAGCCTCCTTTGTTACATTTAATCTGTAAATTAAACTAAACGTTGTTAACCCCATGAGAAAAGCTCCGTATTTATCTGGACACCCTGGTGACCTTTGCATCCTGACCTGTACAGAAGATGTTTGCCATTGTTTTCCAAAGATTACTTTTCTATGGGTAATTTGTAGGGGTGTGTGTGAGTGTGTGTGTGTTTACTGATGCCTTGTGAAGGAATCAGCGCAGCGTGTAGTCACATGGGTCTGCTTTAAAAGACTTTTGTACAGCCTCCCGGGATCCTGGACCGTGTGACTCAGCTCACCAAAATGGGTGAACATTTTCAACTCTGAGCTGAATCTGAACCACCTCAGAGATTCTCAGCAGCTTGGCTGCCACTAACCCACCTTAGACAGCACACTATAAATAACCAAAACTCAAGCTGATAATGTGAGAAAATACTAGTTTAAAACTTAGCAGAATTTAAACCCCCCCCCCCCCCTTTTAGACCCTGTAAACAAGTGTCCTGAGTAACCACATGTGATCTGAACTCGTTTGCCTGCTTTATTTGCTTATTCTACATGACACCGGCAAGCAGAGCAACAAAATAGAACATCTCCAAGGATTACCCACACAATCGGTGACCTTAAATGTGTCCTTACAGGCATAAACTCATCTCCACCAGCTCATAAGAGATATTTAACGCTATTTTAACACATATTTGCTGTTACTACACACTCTGTTAGACATTTGTAATATGATTAACAGAGAGCGTATTCTCTGTACATCTGCTTGTTTTGGGTCAATATCAGGTTCTTTGTTGTGGTGTAGATTTGAGTCCACACACTGCTTAAAAGATACCAGAGAAATACGACCCAAACCACCTCAGCATGTTGAAGGTCGGATCTAAATATATTTTCCGCCTGTCTTGTTGTACGCTATCACCTAAAGGTTTGATTATTAGTTAGCGATGCAGCTTTTTACACGTTTTATGTCCCGTTACTCGGCTCAGTGGCCCAGTGGTAGAGTGTCCACCCTGAGACTGGGAGATCAGGGTTCAATTCCTGGTCGGGTCATACCAAAGACTTAGAAAAAAATGGGACCCAATGCCTCCCTGCTTGTCACTCAGCATTACGGGGTTGGATTGGGGGGTTAAACCACCAAATAGTTCCCAAGCGCGACTGTGTCTGCAGCTCACCGCTCCCCCAGGGGATGGGTTAAATGCGGAGAACACATTTCGCACACACATCAGTGTGTGTGACAACTAATGGGACTTTAACTTTAACTTTTAACTTTACTTTGCACCAGTCATTTTGAACACATTGTACCGCGTTACAAAAGAAACCAATGGCTCATATTTGTTTTCCTGGATCAAGTTGTGCAGGACAGGACCTCGAGGGCAACTGCCTGCATATTTTTCATTTCCTGGACCAACACTCTTTTACTTAATAGATGATTAATTAAACAGGCCTTTACAGAATTTGAGGACATGCTGTGATTCAGTCATCTGATCACTTGAGATGGAGCATCTAAAACATGCATGGTGGTGTGGTCCTCCAGAACCAGAAGACTGGGTTAAAGGGTGAAAACACAAGTTGTCTAATCAGACACGGAGAGATCTGTTTCACTCCTACTTAGGGCTGCACAAGATATCACAGATTAATCGTTATTGCGATATCAGCATGCGCAATATGCATATCGCAAAGAACAGATAAATATTGCGATAGTCAGCTCAACTGTTTGCTGCACATAATGCATTCTGTCAATCAAACAAAAGCATGGTGTTTTTTTTAACAAATCAAATCGAGCTCTTCACCCATTTGGCCAATTGGGTGGGTTCTCATAGGTTAGATGCCCGCCCCCGGCACTTAATTTCCATGGTTAGCAAACACCCGAGTTAGCTTTGTTCCGCTCTTTCTGCTGATTCTGCTTTTCCCGGGATCCACTGATTGCCTTTTCTTGTTCATTTTCTTTTTCCCTTTCCTCGCATCTTTTGCTTTTCTCATTTTAATCATTTTTTTTGTCATTTAAAAAATGTATTTTTAATCATTTTTGTTCCTGAGTTGAGTTTTTATTTATCACAAGTAATATCGTGTTTGCAATATTAATCACTGTTATTGCACATCGTGGGCTTTCCTAATATCGTGCAGCCCTACTCCTACTGTTCTGTGACTTTTAAGCAAAAATGAGACTGAAATATGCAATAAATGGCTCATTTCAAAGCAGAAGTATTGATAAGGTCTTGTTTAACACAAGGCCAGCAGTCTAAATATTAAAGTGCACGTTGATAATTGGGATTTTATTTATTCATGAAATGTGCTCTCAGAAACTGGCTACATTCTGTTATATCTAAACTTTTTGACAGGAACAAAGCATGGTAAATTAAAATTCTAAAATGAATTAAACTTTTTCCCCTATTTTAGTATTTTAGAATTGATTCGGATCAAAAGGCGTCTCTTTTTAGTTTGGATCAGTCCCACAACAGATTCACTAGTAATAGTTTCAATAATTGCACTTTGTTGTTTAGCTCCTTACCGAAATTTGCATTTATGATGATTTAACTTCCAGATTCTTTATTTCAAATAAGGTGAAGGACTTCCTGTGGCCTCGCTGGGGACTGGACCACGGAAAAACCTTGCTGGATCTGCTCCAGAGTGAGCGTTTCACCACCCGCCCCCTGCTTGTTCATGCCTTCTCTATCGGTGGTTACACGTTTGCTCAGCTGCTGGTTCACATTTCCAAGGACGAACATAAATATGAGGCAGTGACTAAAAGGATTAAAGGTCAAGTGTATGACAGCTTGGTGGTGGGGACACTGGATCACATGGCCGTCGGTACGTCAACATTCATCTGATGTAATGCTTTAATAATGATGATGATGTAATGCTTTAATAATGTTTTATACTATCACTAAATGTAAATATTTCTTCTTCTTGTGTTTAGGTCTCAGCAAAACGATGTTTCCTCGTTGGGAGACTCTGGTAAAGGAAATCAGCCTGCTCTACTTCAACATCTTTAAACGCCAAACCGTGGACTACTTCAACGCAAGCATCGATGTGTTCTGGAACACTCCGGTCACGGCCCCCGCTCTGTTTTACTTTTGTGAAAACGATCTGATGAGTGATGCACAAACTGTGGAGAGGCTGTCTGGTTACTGGCAGAAGAACGGGATCGAAATAACGACAAAGAAGTGGGAAGTTTCAAAACATGCAGGTCATCTAAAGATGCACCCAGAGGAATATCTGAGCACCTTTAATTCGTTCCTACAGTCACTCCAACTCGTCCCTCTGAAGGCCAAGATGTGAGACGGTTTAATGTGTTTAGATTCAGCTGGCCCAACACCTAGCTCCAGTTTTTTTACTCTTGTATGTCAGTAGCTGCTCTGAAAAAACTACCAACATCTTAATGCAAGTAAACAATGCAGTTGGCTCAAAACCTTGGCTAAATCACAAAACCAAACTTCTTTCACGGGTTTGATGAACTGGCTTTAATGAATTGATAAAATGACGTAAGCGAAACGTTCCTGCGTCCATTTGAAAGTGTGTTTTTCTCATAAACTAACATCATTTGCAATGTCAAATGATTTATGGACATAGGCTTAGTTTCTTTCAGTCAGAGGACTCCAAACGCACTTTACACTACAGTGTGTGTTTACAGTGACCAGATCTTCTACTCACTGTTAAGTTTTACTTTTTTTTATAAATGCACCTGCACAGACTTCATCTAGCCAAAATGACTTTAGAATGATTATTCATATGTTGACTACCTCTCTTATTGAAGTTTTTCCAGAGAAGTTTTCTTATGTGTTCATCTTTATACTATACTAAAAACTGGCTCAACAATCAATGTGACATTTTGTTTTAAGACTGTTTGATTCTTCTTTTTTTGGTTATGTTAGAAGGTGGACATAAAGAGGATTACTATACATTTAAAAACATAGATTTTGAAATTCATTTTTGGGAAATTGCACATTTTTCATTTCTGTTTTGGACTTATGTGACATTATTTGCAAGGAAGCTACTTAAAAAAGAGACAAAAAGACTAACCAAGCTCTTCATGCAGCTATATTTTTATTTTAAATGTGTTGTCATGTAGTTAAACCTACCTAAAACCTGAAGATTTGTACTAGTCTTTACAATACCAGGTACACTTGAAAGGCTTTGTGAAGTATAACTGGAATACATTCAGAATTTGGCAAAACCATGCTTTTTATCATATGCTTCACATCATTAAAATGCCATAACCTTTGTGTCATCTTTCTCTATTAATACTTCAAAATGTCATCCAAGAAGAGCAAAAAAGATTGAAATGTTGCTTATTTGTTTCCTTAGATGGTGAAGTGTGTTTGAATTAGATTTATTTGCATGACTAAACTTTTGTTTAACCTTAAATTCTTTTTTTTAACATGCAGGCAGTAATTGTAATGTTTTTTTCTGTGTTTATGTTGCCATCTTGACCTTGACTTACGGGCAGTAGAGTTATATCTTGTAGAGAGACCAATAAAAGCAATAGAAAAAGGAACAAAGCTTCGAATGGTATTTAGCAGACAGATACACTCACACACATGCAGATGCATGCACGTGAGTGTGTGTGAGCGTGTGAGAGAGTCAATCGGACATAGGAGTAGATGCATACATGGAGGATTTTTGTAAAAGGTGACTACTCACCTTAACTTACTTGCTTATGATTCCACCTAGTGGTGGAGGTTATTAATTAGGCAGAATTCCAGTTTCTTATACTTAAAAAACTTTCTGAAAAAAAACCTTCCAAAATGCACCTGTACATTTTTATTGTAAAAATAAGCGAATGTTTCTTTTCTTTATTAACCATAGTTATTAATTATGCCGATGATAAATAATTTACAACAGGTCTCATTATGAATGTAACAAATGCGTCACTTTTTTCCAGTATGCAGGTTTGATCCATTGACTAAATGATGAAATTAAAACTAACAATATAAAACAGCTTCTCTAACGAAGAGAAGTTGTCGAACAAATCTGCTTAAAACAAGTATATGAGGGTAACACAGGCAGATAAACATCCAGGACGCACGGTGGCGCTACAGGTAAACACTACTACACTATAGTTACCACATCCGGGTACTTCGTCCCTAATTTCCTGTTGTCTCGTGAAACATGGCTGCTCTCGCATGTAAACATGCGACTTATTGTAGCAGTTGATGATTCTCCTATAAAACCTTGTAATAACGTTTGTTTGGTTCGTGAGTTGTACTTGTAATATCGAGTTGTTGACAGCAGCTTCCAGAGTTGACGTTTTTCCTTCGTTAGTTAGCAGTTAGCTAGCTGTCAACAGAGAAGCATGCCAGTGCAGACGCTGTACGTCGCTTCTTTGCCTGATTCAGCCACGAACGAGCGCCTTGAAGAAATCTTCTCCGAAATCGGCCCGATAAAACAATGCTTCGTGGTCAGAGAAAAGGGTACTTTGTCACTCACATGCATATCTGGTTTACCGAAGTAAAATAACAGTAAACATCTATGTAAATCCTCCATAATCTGTTTTGTTCATAATTTAGGCTCAGACAAATGCCGAGGCTTTGGCTATGTCACATATTCCATGGAAGAAGATGCCCAACGAGCCATAAAGGAGATAAAAGATTATGATGGCAAAAGGCTCTCTGTGATGGTGGCGAAGAGGAAAATCAGAGACAAAAAGAAATCAGGTTGTTATAAAATCCCAACTTAAAAATATTTAACAGAATTTTCCCTCCAATAACTCAAAACATTTTCAGATAAAGAAGCACCTAAAGAAGCTGAGCAGAATCCCAAAGACCTCAGAAAAAAACGATCCAAGAAATCCAGACTAATCATCAGGAATCTCAGTTTCAAGGTTTGCTGAATAGTTTTGTATTACTGCAATAATGTGTGTCTGCACAGATATGTTTTAATATGTTTTATGTCTCAGTGCACAGAAGATGATCTTAAAGAACTATTTGGAAAGTTTGGAACAGTGGTTGAAGCCACCATTCCCCTCAAACCTGGTACATACTATTGAAAAGTTTCACTCTGTATGATTAATTTAGATATTGTTTGTATTTTGGGTTAACTTATCTGTAGTTTGTTGTTTATGTGCTTCTAAATAGATGGGAAAATGCGTGGATTTGCATTTGTTCAGTTGAAGACCGTTTTTAGTGCCCAAAAGGCGCTTCAAGCTATGAACCTAAAGGAGATCAAAGGTTTGTGAGTGAGACAGTAAATTTAGTTTAATTGTAGTCATGTTTGTGATAAATAAATTGTTTTGTTTAAAGGTCGACCGGTAGCTGTAGACTGGGCTGTGCCAAAAGAAAAATATGTCACAGCACAGCAGTCCTCAAGTTCAGGTAATCAAATTCACCAAATGTCACTTGTGATTTATAAACTCAGCCAATGTTGTATGCATGCCTTCCTTGGACTGGGTTGGACCTCCTTTTACATTCAGAGCTACCTTAATTCTCTGTGGCATGCATTCATCAATATAGGACTAAACATTCTTAAGTGGTTTTTGTCCATATGGATGTAATAGCATCACTCATTTGAACGCTGCACATCCTGCTTGTGAATCTCCAAATCCAGCACATTGTATAGAGCTCTGTGGAGGTCGTTGTCCGTTGATCTCATTGTCGTGTTCAATAAACCAGTTTAAGAGGATTTGACCTTTGTGACATGATGCATCTTCCTGCTGCCAGCAAAATAGTCACTTTTGGTCTTTTCAGTCTTCCTCTATGGTAATAAAAAAACATCAAAAACAAGTGTTTGCAGAAAACTTTTGTTTGAGTTTGAAAAGATGGGAATTAGTGTCATCGCATGTCCACAGATCTTTGCACACATTCATCCCAGAAGCACCGACTGCACCTAAAACTGTTTTCTCATTTCTTTTCTAAGGCAAAACCGCTTCAAAAGAAGCTCAAGCAGAAAGTGACTCAGAAGATGGTGAGGAAGATGTGAAGCAAGCTCCACCTGAGGAGAAAAGGTATGAATTTATTTATTTGTTGCTTGTTTGTTCTGTTACCAAACTCTGCTGTTATCCTCACAGAGCTGGGTTTAAAGCAGCCCTGCAGCAAGAGGAGGCTCAGGAAAGTGATGAAGATGATGACAATGAGGAGCAAGAGAGTGAAAGCGATGATGATGAAGATGAAAGTGAAACTCACAATGAAGATGATGATGAGGAGCGTAATAGTGAGGATGAAGATTGTGGGGATAGCCTTGATTCAAATGATGATTTTGATGAGAGTGAAGATGAAGAAGAAAATGAAGAATCTCAGTCAGGTTAGAATTTTTTTTATATTGCTTTTGTCAGAAATATTTAATCACTAATGAAAACAGTCGTCGTACATTTCCCGTCTCATCTGTAGCTCGACAGAAAAAGTCTAAAAAACTTCTGCCTTCAGACGTGAAAGATGGTCGAACGCTTTTCATCAGGTGGATGCCTTTGCTCTTTACTTCTGTTGCTCATGGAAACCATGACTACCATTCCTCTGAGCACATTCATCATGTCATAATTAAAATCACATTCAGGAACTTGTCCTTTGACACGGATGAAGAAGGTCTTGAGGAAGTTCTCCTTCGGTTCGGAGAGCTGAACTACGTAAAGATCGTTCTCCACCCAGATACAGAACATTCAAAAGGTGAGTCAGCAGTACTTGAGCTGTTGCCTTTCTCTTTGTTTTTTTTTTTAAAGAAAATAGCTCATTGACTTATATCGGCCTATTAACATTTTTTCAGGTTGTGCGTTTGCTCAGTTTAAGTCTAAAGAAGCTGCAGATGGTTGCATCGCTGCAGCACAGGATGAAGCGGAGGTAGGAAATCTAATATAGATTCATTTGTAACCTTTTCCTTTGTTTTCTGTTACTCTTTGACATAATTGGTTGAGTTGATGTTGCATCTTTGTTCTAATGTAGAAGGGTGGCATTCGTGTGAACGGCAGAAAGCTGTTGATCGTCACAGCCGTGAGCAGAGACGACGCCACGAAGCTGAAGGTGGATCAGAAGAAAGTACAGACGGGCAG
This sequence comes from Nothobranchius furzeri, assembly GCF_043380555.1. NCBI lineage: Eukaryota > Metazoa > Chordata > Actinopteri > Cyprinodontiformes > Nothobranchiidae > Nothobranchius > Nothobranchius furzeri. The sequence continues at coordinate 71,914,644 of NC_091744.1, read as the reverse complement.
CAGGAACCTGTACCTGGCCCGAGAGGGATGTGCGTGTGTCATGCTGCTTGTTTTTCACTCATCTCTCTGATAATGTGACACTATTTTAATCTGATTAACAGTTATGCTGAAATGCTTCAAAATTTTTTTTTACGTTCTTGTCTGAATCCTCAGTGATCCGTGCTGGAACCAAGGCAGCAGAGGGCGTATCTGAGTTAGACATGATTAAAAGAACCAGAGTGAGTACATGCCACACATCATTTCTTGATATGAACGATCAGTTTCAGTCTTAAATTCCCCCTTTTTCCTAATTGTTGGTGCTTTTTTGTTTAGTTTGAGGAAGTAAAGAGGGCTAAGCTTCGGGACATTAACGTGTTTGTGTCGAAGACTCGTCTGTGCATCCATAACCTGCCCAAGTCGGTGGACAATAAAAAACTCAAAGCGCTCTGCCTCCAAGCTCTGAAAGGTGTCAAAGGAGCGTGGATCACAGAGGTGAAATTACGGAATGTATTTAAATTTTAAATATAGATTTGTGATCTTGGGCTGATCCTGTGCTGCTTCTTTTAGTGCCGAGTCATGTACGACAAGAAGCCAGAGAAGGGTCAGGTGACGGGACAGTCGTTAGGCTACGGGTTTGTTCAGTTCCGGGACCATGAGCAGGCTCTGTGCACTCTGCGCTACCTGAACAACAACCCTAATATCTTTGGCCCTCAAAAGGTAGGTTTGTATCATTTTTAAATTACGTGTTTAGGCTTAAATTATTCAATTTTTTTAAAACATCATAGCGATTAATTTGCAAAGTCAAAATATGTCATTTTTCCTCCTTATTGTAAATCAAAGATACAAGAACTTGTGGATCTACCCATGAAATCAGCATCGTTAGTCTAAAACAACTTCATGTTTTGTGTTTTCCTACAGAGACCAATTGTTGAGTTTTCCCTGGAGGATTCAAGGAAGCTCAAACTCAAAGATATCCGAAAACAAAAACAGAAGGTATGTTTTTAAAGTTGTTTTGGGATGGTTTACAGCTTCAAATCTCAGTTTCTCAATAGAAACATTTATGTTTGCAGGATTTCCTAAAAACTCGGTCTCTTAAGGGGGAAACAAAGAAGTCCCAAATATCTGCAGAGGTCAAAACACAAACAAAAGGTGGAAATAAAGCACAGTCAGAGCACACAGGTAAGGCAGGAAGTGGAACAGAGGAATTGTCCAGTGACGTTTGTGCTTCGGTGACATAACATTCCTAATATTTGCATAAGATAATAAATCCATTCAGTCGTTGTGCAAAAACTGTTGAAGTGGTTTGAAATTAAAGCTCTTGGTCATCGTTGTCTAAAATCAGTTTAAAATAAAAAGTTGGTAAACCCTTATTATGTTTTGCTCACTTTTGCAAATTTTTTACAAGTGTGCACGTCACATGCAACTCGTCTTTTTAATAATGAGATAAATAAGAGTCCACATGGCATTAGTAATAATTATATATTGTTTATTTTCTTTAACAGAAGAAGAGAAACAAATGAAAAAGTTTTCAGGTTTTCAGACCAAACCTGAGGTCGAGCATGTGGATTTACAAAATGGAAAGAAGCGCAGGAGGGTTCTGCCTTTTCCTTCTCACCGGGGACCAAAGATCAGGTACATAATTTCTAAACTCTTTATAAGTTTGTGTTTATCTTTATAAAACTCTCAATAAATACTATAATTGAACAGCTTTTATGAAGATTTTACTAAGATAAATCTGTTTTATGTGTTGTTCTCTCTTTTGGTCTACATGCTGATTACAACAGACTAATGCATTCTAAAGTCAAAAGTAAACCGTTGATTTTTATTCTTTGCAGAAAACGTGACAAAGACAGGAAACAGGCCCCACCTGCTAAGAGTCCAAAGCCTGGAGCTAAAAAGAACAAACAACCAAGACAACAAACAGAAAAGCCGAAGCAACCCAGAAACCAGGTTGAAATCATTTCTATTGTGTGATTTATGTTTAGTTTTTTTCTGAGAGCGTCATAACAAAACATGTAACGCACAGGTTTTCCAACAGTACATTTACCAGGTATCAAATCATAAATGCTTTTTGGCTTTTAATGTTCAGATTAGAGTTTAAAATTGAAATATAGTTTGTGACGGTTTTTTGCTTCCAATCCGAGTCGTTTGATTTTGAGTCTCTGCCCCTACCGAGTCCCGATGCGATACTTTTCAGCAAAGCATTAAAATAAGAAGTAAAGAGGTTTTTTTAGGAGTTACACTGATAGACAAACATGTTAATATTATGAATATATTTAAAAGTAGCAGCATTGCTCATATTTCAAGTTGTTTAATCCCTCAATATATGGATGTACTGAGCGATGCACGTTTTCATAATGGCGCAGGAGCCCGGCGCCATGCCAGCAGGGTAACGTTTTCCTGCAGAACATTTGTAACCACCGTGGGCATCTCAGGTGCTACAGGGGACTGGGAAAACACAATGCTTAACAGCCTGTTGGCAATTGTTCTTTGATTATTAGCGTGTCTTTCACTGTCGGCTGGCTCCACGTTCATCGCAGTGAACTGGGACTGTTATTGGGAAACTGGGACTTAATGGAGACTGGTGATTTTCTTTGGTGACACCTAAAGGGAAAAGCTTAAAGGGAAAGTAGTTTGTTTTGAAGGCGGCGTATCAGATTCATAGTGTTGAACGCAGCTCTACATTTTCACCAAATTAAATGCTCAGATTGCACACATCACAAGTGTCTGTGACACTTCATCTGAGGCCAGTTTAAAACGCCACCAGAATAAAGACATTTTCACGCTGCTGAGGAGACACGTTAGCTCTGCGTTAGCCAGCTAACAAGCAACTACATGTTATGGTGTCTGAATCCCTGTTTGCTGTAATCGTGTGATGTTACAGTGTTGTTTTCGTCTAAGAAACAAATAATATTCATGTAGAGGAACTTGTTGGAAATAAAACTAAATCTTTGTTATTCAGTTTGAAAATCTCTTAATCAGGATGAGTTTTAAAAGTCATGTTTGTTGTTTTAAAAGCTCAAATACAATCGTTTAAAATCTCACGATCGGATCTGAGCATCCCAAGTTCAAGATGTTACATAGATTAAGCCTTAAACACACACCACTAGTCATTAATTACAGGTAGTTATCCACTAACTGTTTGACGGGTTTATAGAAGTTATTCATTTAACTGAAAATCACGGATAAAATAAAAATCTGGAATTAAAAAGTACAGAAAATGTTTCTTTGAAGTTTTTTCCTTTTCTCTTGAATCATCTTTAAAAATATTGAACAGCAAAATTAATCTTGAACTTTCTATGGACGAGTTATCTGATAAAAGTAAGCTTAGCCATGAGAAGTTTTGTTTTTCAGATTGGTTGTGTGATGCCATAAGAATGTAAATATTCAACAACTAGACCATTTTAATGGATAATTTTCAAGATTAAAAAATTGGCAATTAAGTAGATTTTTAGTTAATTTAATTCCTTAAGTGTGAAACCTTCTTATTTCTTCTGTTTTGTGTGTTTTCAGGTCAAAGTTGCTAGGAAGCAGTTTAAGAGGAGGGATGGAGACCGTTTTGAGTCTCTGGTGGAGCAGTACAAAAAGAAACTGATGGGCAGCAGCAGCCAAAACAACACAGTTAAAAGAAACAAGTGGTTTGATAACTAAATACCAGAGTTTGAGTGAGAATAGTGGTCTGTAACTTTAAGATTTAACAACACAAAACCGCTTTTATGTGATAAACTGTACAGGAAGTTATCTCCATATGTTATGTTTCATTCAGATCTTTTCAGTGATTTTTAAAGCAGTGTCAGTGTTTTACCCGTCACTGCAACAAGTAGATCATGTAAAAATGAGTTTTTGTGTACATGTCTTTTTAAAATATATATAAATGAGAAAAAAAAGTCATTTGTTTCCAGGTATTCACGTCATTTATTATTCACGTTATTCTATTGATCCGTTTACGTGGACGTTTTCTACACAACACCGACAACGAGGGTTAATATTGCATCAGTTTTGTTGCAAAAGTTACATAAAACAGAACCAATTGAAGAAAAACATATTTAACCTCTTTGGTTTTAAATAGTCAGTTTGGAGCACATTGTTATTGCACAATAGGGAAAGTTGCCCTTTATCCGACTGGTTCCTTTGGCTCTATACAAACACATCTGCTGATAATAAAACATTCCCACCTGGATCACTGGAAAGTCCAGGGATGAGAGTCCTGCTCACATAATTTCCTCTGCGGTCAGTCTTCTTAGTGCTGAATCATCTCAAGTTGACTCAACAGAGGTAACATAAGACATATTCACAAATATCCTTATGTGCAAAATATATATTAAACAGATTAAATATTGCAGTTATGTAGCTAAAAAACAGTTAGGTGTTAAAATACACAGAATAAATAATTTATGTATGAAAATAAGTGCATGTTTTTCCAAAACCTTGTAAAAATATCACTAAACTCAATTCAGACGTTGATCTGTGTCCATTTTTCAGCATATTTCTAGAAGATCCGGGTTTTTGCGTAGCTGACCGAGGACCTCCTTCACTCTCATAAGAGCCACGATGCTCACAGTGTGAACGAATCGTTTTTGGTTCTGCAGGTGCTGAACGTTGGTCGTGCTGTCCGTTGGTACCAGAGGCTTACTTGGCTGGTTCCTGCAGTGCTCCAGTCTCCACTGATTGATGTAATTTGTCAGATCGGAGATTTCAGATTTGACTTGGGCGACGCCATCAAAAGTGTCAGAGATCAGGTTGTTGTAACCCTTCAGGGTGGCTACTATGGAGGCAAGTCCTGCCAGTTCTGTACTGGGTGGGCTGAGTGTCAGGTTGGGAGGCATCTGCAAAAACGAGCATTATTTAGTCCAAAACAAAGCTTCTTTTTATAAAAAAGCACAATTTTATTCATGAATACCTGGAAGTTTTGGGTCAGCCTGATTATCAGGGTATCCGCATCTTTGCCCACTTTCACTTTAAGCTGATCTCCCCTCAGAGGAGCTCCCATCCCCACTCTTAGGACATGGAAAAAGGAAAACAGGAGCACCAGAGTGTGGTCCATGATCAGAGGATTCTCCTGGATTTACTAAAGAAGAGTTCCTCTAGAAAAACTATTTAAAAAGACAAAATCAGATTTAAATATTTAAAATGATACATTTTTCATTTGTTTTGATAAAAAAAAGGCCAGACGTTCATGTCTGAATTTACACAGGTGCGGTTAAACCTCCCACTACTAATTTACTCGTTTTGTTTGATTAATCCAACAAATATTTGCGATCAACTCAACTGTAGATGTACAAACAACAGACTGTGGTTAACATTCTTTATCTTTTACTCCTATCAGTGAATAATTCTCATAATCAGTAAAACAAACTGGATTTTATTTTTCAACATTCACATAATTACTAAGTGATAAATGAGAATCTGTATTAAAACAGATTAAATGTGGAAGTGAACACGTAAAAACAAGAGATGAAGAACTGACCTTACCCTGGATGGTGTCTGGATGTTTGACACTGTTGGGCTCCATCAGGGTATCTTATAGTAGAGGGCTGTTGAGTCATCTGTTACTCACCCTGAGCCCCCCCCCCCCCCCCCCCATCCCAGAAGCCTCTGATCAGATATATTTTGTTCATACAGTAGAGATGTATTGTCACGCTGCCTCATTCAAGACTTTTTTTTTCTTTTCCTTGTTTGGTGGGGATTTTAAAGCCACACTATGCAACTTTTTCATAGCTTTAAAGAATTTTCTTGAGCCATTATGTGATAAAACAACCCTTTACAGGGTTAATTAAATTAGACCCCCACAGCCCCACGTGGCCAGAATACCACATTTGCAACTTCAGAGTAGCGGGCTGCTCTTTCTACAGCTGAATGAAGATAAGACTGAGATCCTCATCTGTGCCCCAGACAAGCTGGTTCCCAAAGTCAGAGACTCTCTTGGTCAGCTTGCTTCTCACACCAAACCTTCTGTCAGGAATCTTGGCGTGACCTTTGACCCAGCTCTCACCCTGGATTCTCATGTCAGTTCTCTTGTTCGCTCTTCCTTCTTCCATCTCAGGAACATTGCTAAGCTGAGTCCCATTCTGTCCTGCTCTGAACTTGAAACAGTTATCCACACCTTCATCTCCTCACGCTTAGACTACTGTAACTCTCTTTTCACGTGTCTGAGCAGAGCATCCCTGAACCACTTACATTTGGCTCAGAATGCCTGTGCTCGGCTTTTGACCAAGTCCTCCAAACACACCCACATCACCCCGCTTCTCCTCCAGCTTCATTGGCTGCCAGTCAACTTCAGGGTTCATTTCAAGATCCTGGTTCTGGTCTATAGGGCCTTACATGGACAAGCACCATCTTACATTGGTCATCTTCTTAGGGCCTGTCCACACGTAGCCGGGGATCTGCCAAAACGTAGATATTTTTTTATGTTTTGGCCTGTCATCCACACGAAAACTGAGTTTTTTCACACAAAAACGGATCTTTTTTAAAAACTCCGGCAAAAGTGAAGATCTGCGTTTTCTCCGTTTTGGGTGTCTGCGTGTGGACAGACAAAACCGGAGTTTTAAGGTCTGCAACGTCACTTTCCGCGACAAAAAAATGCTGACATCACGTGTGCGACCTGTGTTTACACTAGCCGACAGCATGGATACTCTCTGAGCTGCGCTTGCTTTATCAATTGTCCAAGCGCTTTTTGCTTGTTTGTTTTTGCAAGTGGAATTACTGCTCCTTGCGGAAGACCACAGACGAAGGACGAGGTTAAGAACAGGGGAAGTACTGCCGCCTACAGGTCTGGCATGTCCTTAACAACGTATTTATCCGGGTACGTGTGGACAGTTTTTTTTTTAAACGAGGTGGTGTGGATGCAAGTTTTTGGAGGGGCGGATATTCGTTTAAAAAAAACCCGGCTACGTGTGGACTAGGCCTTAGTCCCTACACCCCCAGCAGGTCCCTGAGGTCCAGTGATCAAAGCCTACTGGCTGTGCAGCACCAGGCTTAAGACCAAAGGTGACAGATCATTTGCTGCTGTGGCCCCCAGACTCTGGAACTCTCTCCTCCTGAGATCAGTGGACTCAGTGGTCTCCTTCAGAAAGCAGCTGAAGACTCACCTGTTCAAAGTGGCTTTTGTATGACCTTCTTCACCACTCTCTCTTTATTCTTCTCTCCCCACCTACAGTGGGGCAAAAAAGTATTTAGTCAGCCACCGATTGTGCAAGTTCTCCCACTTAAAATGATGACAGAGGTCAGTAATTTACATCATAGGTACACTTCAACTGTGAGAGACAGAATGTGAAAAAAAAATCCATGGATTCACATGGCAGGATTTTTAAAGAATTTATTTGTAAATCAGGGTGGAAAATAAGTATTTGGTCACTTCAAACAAGGAAAATCTCTGGCTCTCACAGACCTGTAACGTCTTCTTTAAGAAGCTTTTCTGTCCTCCACTCGTTACCTGTATTAATGGCACCTGTTTGAACTCATTATCTGTATAAAAGACACCTGTCCACAGCCTCAAACATTCAGACTCCAAACTCCACTATGGCCAAGACCAAAGAGCTTTCGAAGGACACCAGGAAAAGAATTGTAGACCTGCACCAGATTGGGAAGAGTGAATCTACAATAGGCAAGCAGCTTGGTGTGAAAAAATCAACTGTGGGAGCAATTATCAGAAAATGGAAGCCATACAAGACCACTGATAATCTCCCTCGATCTGGGGCTCCACGCAAGATCTCATCCTGTGGGGTCAAAATGATCATGAGAACGGTGAGCAAGAATCCCAGAACCACACGGGGGGGCTGGTGAATGACCTGCAGAGAGCTGGGACCACAGTAACAAAGGTCACCATCAGTAACACACTACAACGGCAGGGAATCAAATCCTGCAGTGCCAGACGTGTTCCGCTGCTGAAGCCAGTGCATGCCCAGGCCCATCTGAAGTTTGCCAGAGAGCACATGGATGATACAGCAGAGGATTGGGAGAATGTCAAGTGGTCAGATGAAACCAAAGTAGAACTTTTTGGTATAAACTCAACTCGTCGTGTTTGGAGGAAGAAGAATACTGAGTTGCATCCCAAGAACACCATACCTACTGTGAAGCATGGGGGTGGGAACATCATGCTTTGGGGCTGTTTTTCTGCTAAGGGGACAGGACGACTGATCCGTGTTAAGGACAGAATGAATGGGGCCATGTATCATGAGATTCTGAGCCAAAACCTCCTTCCATCAGTGAGAGCTTTGAAGATGAAACGTGGCTGGGTCTTCCAACACGACAGTGATCCCAAACACAGCGCCCGGGCAACAAATGGAGTGGCTCCGTAAGAAGCATTTGAAAGTCCTGGAGTGGCCTAGCCAGTCTCCAGACCTCAACCCCATAGAAAATCTGTGGAGGGAGTTGAAAGTCTGTGTTGCTCGGCGACAGCCCCAAAACATCACTGCTCTCGAGAAGATCTGCATGGAGGAATGGGCCAAAATACCAGCTACTGTGAGTACAAACCTGGTAAAGACCTATAGTGATCGTTTGACCTCTGTTATTGCCAACAAAGATTATGTTACAAAGTATTGAGTTGAATTTTTGTTATTGACCAAATACTTATTTTCCACCCTGATTTACAAATAAATTCTTTAAAAATCCTGCCATATGAATTCATGGATTTTTTTTCACATTCTGTCTCTCACAGTTGAAGTGTACCTATGATGTAAATTACTGACCTCTGTCATCATTTTAAGTGGGAGAACTTGCACAATCGGTGGCTGACTAAATACTTTTTTTTTTACCGTGTCCTGTCTGGCTGTGAAGCAAGCAGAATTGATGTCTGAATACTGGTGACAAGCCTTACAGATTTACTCTCAGGTGGAGCATCAAAGCGTTTGCTTTTAATGTCACGCCTGATACTTAAAACTTTGTTATTGTTGTTGAATGCATTGTAATTCCGACCAGACACGGAGACAGAGGTGAAAGAGAAAGGAAATGAAAAGGTGGGGAGGGAGGAAGGGGGGGGGGGGGGGTTCCACAAAAATGAACAATGAACAAGAGTCTGCTTCTAGACCTGCAGAAAAAGGCAAAAAAAAAAGGGACACAACAACAATACAACAAGATCTAGCTATCACTGCGTCAACATGATGAAGAAAATATATAATCAACATTGCTTAACTGAAGAATCACGATAATAAATCACAGTGCATTAAGTGCCCACCATAGTCTTAAGACCTGTGTTTAACGTGCCCAAGCCCATACTTTTGAGAGCACCATGTGAGCACCTGTGTGTGTACATGCGCTTGTTTATGTAAGGTTTCTCTATAGGAACGTCCAACAGAGAGTGCGAGGGACCACAGATCCGCCCCCCAAAGATGCGCAGGAGACGGGGGGAGCTCAAAGGCCCAGAGATCCAGGTGCTGCCCCAGAACACAGGAACCCCAAGGAGACTGCAACCAGGAAAGCCCCCCCCCCCCCCCCCCCCGAGAGGCACAGAGGATCGCCCCGGGGGGCCACAACCAGCAGCCGGCAGAGTCCCGGGAGATATCAGCGGCAAGCCCACAGGCCCGCCCGCAGCCTCCCACCCCCTAGCCGGCCGAGCCCGGGACCCAGCGACCCGGGACCCAGGGGTGACCACCCCCGCCGGGGACCCAGCAGAGCCCAGGGACCCAGACCCCACCAGGCAGCCACCGGGATCTATCAGGCAGATGCCTGAATCTTAAACCCCCAGACCCGGTTGCCACGAACACTCAGGCAGACCATGGCACAACCCCTCACACCAGGTGTGGCAGGGGGAGGGGGGACAAAGATCTATATCATCAAGAAAGGTTCCAGGAGAGGGGAGGAGTCAAAGGCCCCACCTGACATATACAATCATACACAAACACAGTCACACACTCCCTCCCTCATGCTCACACATGCACATACAACCCAAGACTTACAAAAATGCACGCCGGACACCCACTCATGCTCCCCATACACACCCTATTCACTCTGGTCCCGGTACTGCTGCACACTGGGTACAACCATCACCGGTAACCAGAGTTTGACCCTTTCTGCTGGGGTGCTGATGAGCAGGCTCCCCCGCCCAATGCCGAGCACAGCAACCCACCACCCCAAACCCCAACCAGACGGCCAGATCTCCCTCCTAGCCTCCAGCCCCAGGAGGCCTAGCAACAACAGAGGTGGCTAAGACCCCTAGTCTCCCTCAGCCTGCTCCAATATAGTGTTGTGTGATCATGAGATGTATTCCATGGCTGTGGTGAGTGGGCAGTGCGGGCATCATCCGGCCTATGCCAGCTGGTGCCCCCGCACCACCCCACTTACACCCTCAGCCATCAGTGTCTAAGTGCGGTTTAAAATTGGAAGTGGGCACCGGCACCCGGGAGGAGGCTGAAATATCCCCCTGCCAAATGCCGTTGAATGTGCTCACTCCCAAGGCCCTAAGTGTGTGTTTGTGTGGAATGTCGTCAGTGGAAGTGTATAAGGTGCAAATAAAATTGGGGGGTAGGTTGCCACAGGAATGCGGAAATGGGGTCCATACCCGCACTCCCTGACTTGCCCACCCCCCAAGATCCTATGTGTATGTTTGTGTGACGATGTGAGGAAGCAGGAGGAGAGAAATATGCGGGGATGGGGAGGAATGGCTGGCTGGGTTTAGCCCTCCAGGGAGCCAGCACCCCTACTGGCCCCAATAGGCACCTCTGTTGTCAAACTGCCACCCAGGGCATGGAGACCCCAGCCCATCCTGCCAGGGTCCAAAGCAGCGGCATTACTGAGCCCCACGGAGTCCGAGGGCACCAACCCAGCCCCACCCCAGCAGAATATCTATGCCCATCCCTGCATTTGCACAACTTCCAGAATATATAAGACATGGGACATCCAGGTAAGGTTGGGTCCTCCCCCTCCTGAACCTCCCCCCTCCCCTGTGATGGAACGGCAGAGGAGCCAAGGTCTACCTGAGGCCCCCGAACCCGGGCCAGGCACTGCTGCGTGTTCCTGCCTTCTTCCCGGCAGCATATATGTCAGGACCCGACCCCCAAGGCCCCGCCCAGATCCCCACCCGGGGCCGGCCACCCCCAAACCCCGAGCCCCCAGGCCCCCACCCAGACCTGCCCAGGGGCATTGCAGCCGCCATGCAGTGACCCATGGCCGCCACCAAGCCCCCCCAAGGGGCCCCACTCACAACTACCAGTAGTCCACCCCCCGAGGCAACCCAAGCACATCCAGAGGGGGGGCAACTGCCCCCCAGTCCCAGACACCCCCAGTGAACCCACCTCCAGGGAACATCCGGATACTCCAAACTCAGAGCCCACCCCCCACCCCCACCCCCCCACCTACACCATCTCGTAGGACAACATCAACGGCCCCCCACCCTCGCTATGTGATGGAAGCGATCAAAGGGGCCCAGAGAGATTCATCTGAAGTGGAAGCAGAGGCTATATCAAGTGCAATATGATCTAACAAAAGATTTCTATACTGGTTAATGCAGAGAGTTTCTCTGTTTTTCCAATTCAAGAGGATAGTTTTCTTAGCGATGCATATGGCAGTCAGAACCACGTGAACCAAAGATGTTTCAATCGGGACATCGTCCAGGTTTCCCAGTAAACAAAGAGAGGGGGAAGTTGGGATATGACATTTCAGACATTTTGACAGATCCTCACATACTCTACCCCAAAATTCCTGGACAGGTGGGCAGCACCACAGTGCATGAATGTAATTGTCAGGAATGTTGTTTGTGCAGTGTGTACAGGTGTCAGACGACACAAACCCCATCTTGAACATCCGATGACCTGTATAGTGTACTCTGTGTAGAATTTTGTACTGAATTAGTTGTAAATTGGGGTGTCTGATCATTTTAAAAGTTTTTAAACAAGTTTGGGACCAGAAGTCCTGGTCAAAGCTAACTGATAGATCCACCTCCCATTTTTCAATAGGGATTGCAATTTTATCGTCTATTTTGGACAGTGTCTTATATACTTTAGACAGTAGTTTGGGGGGTTTGAGATTATAAAAGTCTAATACCCTTGGTGGTGTTTGTAATTCTATTTTACTGAGCTTAAATTTTTGTTTAACTACAGATTTAATTTGGTGATATTCTAAAAAGCTATTCTTATCCATTCCAAATTGGGAGACTATTTGATTAAATGGAATGAAGTCCAATCCTTCATATATGTGTTCCAGGTATAGGATTCCTTTATTTTTCCAGTCCCGAAGGTTCATCATTTTGTTGTTTTGCAAAATGTCAGGATTATTCCAGATAGGTGTGCATCTGCATGGTAAATACTTTTTTGCCCCACTGTATTCCACCTTCCTCAGGATCCCTCTTTTCTGTTCACTCTCTCTCTTAACAATTTTTAATCACAATTGCCTATTTTTGCTCATTTAAAATATATTTTTAAACATTTTCTAAATTCTTTTTTATATTTTTACATTTTTTGTTTTTGGGAGGCGCCTCGTGATTTTTATCTTGAGAGGCGCTATATAAAGGACATTTTCTTCATCTTCTTCTCTGTTGGGACTTGGGAAAAATTGAGCTGACCCGTTGTTGCAGTTCGGTTCCAGCACGTTTCTTGCATAAAACAGTGAAGCATAAAATATATGTAAAAAAACAACTAACAAGTAAAATCGCTATAGTAGGTAAGAGAAAAACTGAATGAAACCCGCTGAACACAGTGCGCCCATCTCCTTACCTTAATCTAACAGCTGAAATGTCTCCCCAGAGATTCATCACTAAATTAAACAAATCAGGTGTGTTCATGATCTAAAACATGCAGGAGATGTACTGAATGCAGACTGCAGCACCAGTTTTTCAGCTCAATTTTTTCCAAGTCCCAGCAGAGCGGCCAGCCAGTCTGAAGTGGCAAAAGTGGTATTCTGGCCACAGGGGACTAATGGGGCTGGGTGGCCTTTCTTTGACCTTGTAATTGGTCATTTTAGTGCACACTGGCTCAAGAAAATTATTTAAAAAATTGAAAATTTTCTCCAAGTACTCTACATTCACAATAACTTGTGTTTTCTGAGTTCTAACGAAAAACTTCAAGTAAACAAAATACTGCATTTTTCCTGCGTTATTTCTACAGACGCTGTGCTGCTCCTGAATTGTTTGAAACTTTAAAATGTCCCACATCCTCTTTTCCTGAAAAAACAAAAAACAAACAAAATAAATAAATAAATAAAAAATGATCCTGAAGGTAAGACTGATTGCTAGCAGCAGGGTCACACTTCCCTGCAAACAGTCAACGTCGCACAGACGTGCAGATCGTAACTGTATCGAGTCCGTCAGTCCAGATCACGTCTGTCGGATGTCCAAACTAGGTCTTTGCACACTGGGTTACAGCAGACAGGATAAAAACAGACCACATTCTTTTATTATAAGCTCAAGATGAGCAGCAGTGATGATGAAGAGCAAGATTCTCTTCCTCAGACGCAACACTGGGCCCGATGGCCAAGAATCACAGAGGGTGAAGAGTCCCTACGTGACAGCTGAAAGGAAATCTGGGAAGTTCTCCTTCCTCTCAAAGCAACTTACAGTAACTCCTGTTTACCACTTCATGCATGTGAAACTTCATAAAGCAACAAGTAACATGGGCAGGATGAGGAGAGGTAGCAGAAGGTAAAATGTGTGAAAAGAAATGAAACTGACACGTTTTTTGAGAAAAAGAGAAGAACAGTTGGTCATTACAATTATTCATGATTAAAAAAGTTCATAAATCACAGAAAATAAGCAAGCGCTCCATTTTCCTTGGTCCTCAGTGATGTGTAGATGTGTTTTCTCACTGCAGCTCTACCATAATTCTTGAATGTTCTCGTCAATAACGATGCATGTTTCGATATTTTTTCCTCACATCTGGAATGAATTTTACTCGCACGTTGTTTTTCTTTGCAGGTTGACTAAAAAGATGGAAACAACAATCACACATAACTGTGGAGGTGTTTTTTTCACTGGTCTTGATGGAATTAACATCTGTAGGCCTCTTTGTCGTTGCAAATCAAAAGATTCTCAAACATAAGTAGGGATTCGTGTGTTCTTTTCCTTTGGTTTGTCTTAACTAGTTCTGAGCAGCAACACATGCACTGCAACGATCCACCTCCGTGTGTTTCCTGAAAAAAAAAAAACTCCCAATCTGCTGGACCAGAAGTTTGTCGAGACAGGGCAAGGCAAGGCCTCATTATTATTCCATGAGCTCTTTGTGTCACATGACTTATTGGAGCCCATGAGTCATATCCGCAGAGGTGTGTGTGTGTGTGTGTGTTCTGTCTCCATAAAGTTCCTGCACTTCTGCACACTGTAAAAAATCAGACACATCTATTAGACATTAGGGGAAATAAGGAATTACCAGTAAATGGCAGTTAAACAAGCAAGCTGAGAGGTTGACCAGGTGTTACTGATCCGTTGCAGCAGCTGACTGAGCCATTCTGGCTCTTACGCAATTTCATATCGCATGTCCATGTGGGACGCTGAAGCCAGGAATTTCACTTGGCGGGATTTGTCTTAGTGAGTCACAGGAATGATGGGAATTCAAATTCACTGATCCGGCTGGGGCTGCCATTCAGGTCAGTGCACCAATTTATTATCCAGACCCTCGAATGGCGTCAACGTTTGGAAACAGGGCTGAGAAGTCCTGAATCAGCACGCACAAGTCGAATCTGCCTGACTCTGAGATCAGCAGGAGCAAGTGTTTACGAAGTGAACATCTGATTTTACTCATGAAAAACAAAACTTGGGACATGTTGTGCAATATCCAAAATGACTTGAAACTTGGAGTGTCCGATAGGCTTTTTCATCAGAGTTTTACAACCATGTTTTAGAATGTTGAATAAAATATTTGGAGCCTTTTTTGGAGAAAATATGTCTCATGCCAGCTAGTTTCTGGCAAGATAAGTAATCGTCAAAAACCTGAATTGCTCATGGAATAAAACTCTGTCTAAACACAGCATGGTTATAAAACAAAGTCCAGTTTTCATAATGTTCTTTGTTTCTGAGTTTTTTGCGCCAAAATAAATAACACTTTGCAGACTAAAACATGCCTCCACAGTTCTTGACAGACACAGGTAGAAACACATTAAATCTACCAAAAAAAATAAATAAAAATAATAAATAAATACAAAAAAACTACCCAAGCAAGTAAAGCCATAAAATAAAATAAAATATCAGCAGAATAGAGAAAATGTGCTGATTGTGATGGAGAGCATAAACTTGTTTTACGGGCAAAAGATGATTATTCTTCATTTATTTAAAAATCAGTTTCCATAAAGAGTAAATTCCAGTTATACCAACATACGAATAATGTTGATCTGAATCTACAGCAAAGAAAACCATCAATCTGTATCAGAGAGAAAAGGGTAGTAGCAGCATTATCCATAATGAGAAAACCACATCGCAGAAGAAATTGACAGCATTAAAAGTTATAATAATCATTTGGATATTTGTTGGATCTCAAGCGTTAGATCCCTTCTGCAAAATCCTTTAATATATCTACAGAATGTTTACACATCATCGTCCAACTTTGAAGTGAAGATGGGAACTCAAATAAACAGGATGGATGCTAAAATGCAAACCACTGAAAAGAAAAGTCAAATTCAATTCAACGATAATTTATTAATCCCAGAGGAAAATTAGAGTTTCAGTACACACAATTCTGAGATCAGACATACATAGGCATATAAGACTTGATTTTCAAAACGGCATTCTTTAAACAACAAATCACATATCTGTCCATTTTCTTCTGCTAATGAAAGATCGGGCTACACGTGTCTCATTTCTAAAAGGTAAACCCCGTCAGCTTCTCCTGAGGGATACAACCACGATATGACTCCTAGAACACACAGAATGTCCCCAAAAGCCTGTCTTCCTCAGATCTCCTTCAGATGTCAACTACTTGGAAAACCTTCAGAGGAAGGAAAAACATTCCAATCAGTTGGTCCAACCTCACATAACTCGTTTCAATGCAAAGAGCCAGACCACTCAATGTAGAATTCTCAGTTTCTCAAATGTACGTAGAACAATCAACAGAGCTCATCTTTTTGGCTCAGCTTCTGTTGTAAGTCATAAAAGCAAGACCCATCTGTCCATCTCTTACCCAACCATCACTCACAAACAAAAACACAAAGGTTTTATATTACTTGAACTGAATAGATATGTGATCTTTCAAAGTTGTGTGTAGACAGATTTCTGGGTTTCTGAAATCCACAGGGAGCTGTCCTGGGATCAGGGTTTCTATCAGGATCCAAACAACCTTAGAAAAACGACCCATGTTCCTGTACCATTAGAAGGTCCTGTAGTTTGTTCACATTCATTTTTGCAAACTTAGTAAACTAAGATCTTTTTATTTATTTATTTTTAGTCTTCCTGCACAAAACTTTAACTTCAACCTGCTAACAGAGGAATAGGACATAACTATGTCCATGGCTTTTTGCAATGACAATGGCCTTGGGGGGAATTTGCTGGGATCTACACATCAGGGCAAACTGGAAACTTTTATCCTCTTAGTTCTGTGGAAACAAAAATCGACCTATAAACTTCACTTCTGTGTTTCTGTGTTTGATCAGTTCAACAGAGGTGTGACCAAGTCAATGCTTTGCAAGTCACAAGTAACTTACAAGTCTTTCCAGTCAAGTCTGGAGTCAAGTCCAAGTCGAGTCCAAAGTCAATGATGTGGAAGTCCAAGCCAAGTCCAAGTCCTTAACTTTGAATTTTTAAGTCGTAATCAAGTCATCTGTCCTACTTCAAGTTAAGGACGACGATAATAAATAAACTCTAGAAATAAAGCTTCTTAAAGATTAATTGATTTGCTCAAACAAGCAGAAAGTGCAACTGAAACTGATAATAAACAAGTGCCGCTGCATTTAGCATCAGAAGATCAAACCCAGAACGAAGAATGATTTAGCATTTTTGCCCATGTCGGGCCACCTCTGTGCTAAAATATCAAATAAGCTCAAGTCATCATCAAGTCTACAGATGCAAGTCGATTCAAGTCGCAAGTCACTGGCGTTCAAGTACGAGTCAAGTTACAAATCTTTATAGATTTTATCAAGTCAAGTCAAAAATCATTAAAATAATGACTCGAGTCCAAGTCATGCGACTCGATTCCACACTTCTGAGTTTTAATGAATAAAGCCAAAGATGACTTAAAGGAGCATGGGGCAGGATGAAGAAACAAAACTCATTAGCGACGCACTCGGCGCTGTGAGTAACTGCAGCCCGGCACGAGAGCGCGCACAAACTCTTCACTAGAAAAAAAAAAGTTACAGTGATGTACGGCCAGAGCGCGGCTCAAACAAGACACCGTGTCGAGCGATGAAGTAAGTAACATTGTTACTTTAGTCTAATATTTGTAAAGTTCCATGTCAACATTAGGATTTCAATTTAGCCATGACACTCGTGATGTAAAGCAAGTGCTCCTTCCTATGAAATATTCATAAGCCAGTTTTGTGACTGGTTAGCAAGACAGTAACATGATGCTACTTTATCAGCATAAGGCTTTGTGGCTGCAGGTGATTTCTGATGTTTTTAGACCAATTACAGTTATTATTTTGCACTAAGCTTACTAACAAGCTAATGTTATTGTTTATACATCATGTAAGAACATCCAATTTCAAGTCACTGACATCATTTGTGAAACCAATTTCATTACAGGACAGGCATCACAACAATGTAAATAAGAACATAAATATCAATGTTTAGTTCAAAAATGCATCAAAATAAAATCATAATATCAACAAGACCTACAGGGTAATAGTCATTAGTCATTTTTATCATTACTGTCATTGATTTTCAGGAATTCATATTGGAAGCAGTGATGGAAGACAGTTCAGATGGAGTGTGCCCGAGCCTGCCACAGACTTTGATGTGTCGTGGGAAAGTCTGAGACCAGGGGCTAAAGGAAAAGGGAGAAGAAAAGGTCGCTCCGAGGGTCGGGGAAGGACACGCTCAAGGGGTGAGGGCAGCAGGTTGAGGTCCAGAGCGGTGTATGCAATAAACTCTTTTGTTATGGTTATTATTTTAAAAAAATCAATGATCACATCTAGACAAGGAGGAAATGCAGTCCCATAAAAACAAATCAAAGAACTGCTTTGTCATTGTTTTACTCACATTTCACCACTGGTGGAATCACAAACACATGTTTAACCATCATGACTCATGTTACCTTAGTAACATCTCTCAAATTAAAACTGCAGCATGTCACATAGCTGGACTGTGGATTTTCTCTTGAAAAACGTTCAGTGTTGCATCTTACGACTTTCTCACATGTTACCAACTTATTTAAAACACATAAAACAAGGGGAAACAAGGAGGTCAGATCATCACATTCTAATTCTGACACTTTACTTTATTTTTTTTTTTATTTTATTTTCCTGTGTCCTGTCTGGCTGTGAAGCAAACAGATTTGATGTCTGAATGCTGGTGACAAGCCTTACAGATTTACTCTCAGGTGCAGCATCAAAGCTTCTGCTTTAATGTCACGCCTGATACTTAAAACGTTATAGTTACTGTTTTTTGAATGCTTTGTAATTCTGACCAGACACGGAGACAGAGGTGAACGAGAAACGAAGAAACAAAAGGAGGGGGGGTTCCACAAAACTGAACAATCAGTGATGAACAAGAGTCTGCTTCTACACCTGCAGAAAGAGAAAAGCAAACAAAAAAGAGGCACACAACAATACAACAAGAGCAAACTATCACTGCGTCAACCTGATGAGGAAATATAAAATCAACATCGTTTAACTGAACAATCACACGATGATAAATCACAGTGCATTTAGTGCCAACCACAACGTTAAGACATGTGTTGAAATCGCCCAAGTCCATACTTATGAGAGCACCATGTGAGCACCTGTGTGCGTTCACACACTTGTATATGTAAGGTTTCTCTATAGGAGCGTCCAATAGAGAGTGTGAGGGGCCACAGATCTGTCCCCCAAAGAGGTGTAGATGGAGGGAGCTCCAAGTCCCAGAGATCCAGGAGCTGCCCCAGAGCGCAGGGACCCCAGGGAGACTGTAGCCTGCTCCAGTATAGTGTTAGTGCGTGTTGATGAGGTGTATTCCATGGCTGTGGTGAGCGGGTAGTGCAATCATTGTCTGGCCTACACACATCGTCTGGCCTACGCCAGCTGATGCAACCACGCAACCACACTTCCCCCCACAGTCCTCTGGGTCTAAGTGCAGTTTAAAATTGGAAGTGGGCACCGGCACCGGGGATGAGGCTGAAAGATCCCCTTGCCAAATGCTGTTGAATGTGCTCACGTTCAAGGCCCTAAGTGTGTGTTTGCGTGGAATGTCGTTGGTGGAAGAGTTTAATGTGCAAATAAAATTGGGGGGCAGGCTGCCACAGGAATGCAGAAATGGGATCCATACTCACACTCCTGACTTGCCCACCCCCCAGGGTCCTCTGTTCATGATTGTGTGATGATGTGAAGGAGCAGGGGGAAAAAAGTGTATGGGGATGGGGAGGAATGGCTGTTTGGCCTAAGCCCTCCAGGGAGCCAGACCCCCCCCCCCCCCCCCCCCCCCGGCCCCAATAGGCACCTCCGTTCCCAAAAGCCATCTAGCCAGGGCCCAAAGCAGCAGCATCGCAGAGCCCCACGGAGTCCGAGGGCACCAACTCAGCACCAACTCAGCCCCACCCCAGCAGAATATCTACTCCCATCCTTGCGTTTGCACTTCCTGAATATGTAAGACATGAGACATCCAGGTAAGGTTGGGTCCTCCTCCTCCTGGACATCCCCCTCCCCAGTGATGGGACAGACTTGTTATTATTTCAGAGGAACCAAGGTCCACCTGAGGCCCTTGTGCCTGGGCCATGCACTGCCACTTGTTCCTGCCTTCTTCCTGGCAGCTTACGAGTCAGGACCCCATCCCCAAGTCCCCGCCCAGATCCCCACACGGGCCCCGCCGCCCCCACACCCCACACCCCGAGCCCCCAGGCCCCCACCCAGACCTACTCAGGGGCGATGCAGCTGCCAGGCAGCAACACATGGCTGCCGCCAAGACCCCTCAAGGGGCCCCACTCACAACTGCCAGTAGTCAACCCCCCAAGGCAACCCAAGTACCTCCAGAGGGGGGCAGCAGCCCCCCAAACCCAGACACCCCAAGAGAACCCACCTCCAGAGAACGTCTGGATACTCCAAACTCAGACCCTCTGCCCCATCACCCACATCATCTCGCAGGACAATATCAATGACCCCCCATCATCGCCATGTGATGGAACCGGTCAAAGGAGCCCAGAGAGATTGACTTGAAGCAGAGGCTTGAGCTAATAAATGGTACGTCTGAAAGCTCTATCGTATTGCAAAGTGTCTGTTCTACAGCTAACCAGGACACATCTGGTGGGTTATGTTGCAACCATCTTGGTATATATTGGCAGATTTGCAATGTTAAAACCTACCTACCAGGTTACGCCACATACATATTTCATGAGCATTTTTTAACTCAGAAGTACCCCTGAAGGACTTAGTTGTTCGTCCTTTTATCAAAACTTATTTTGAGCCTGAGAGGGTTAATGTAACGCAGTTTGTGGAATATATACTGTTTTACTGCTGGTTTCCGTACAGATAAGCTGATTTGATATCACAGGCATGTTATTACGTTGACCCCATGATTAAAATACAAACATGTCATCATTTAATTCACTAAGACTGTTGTTGAATAAAGGTAGAGACAAAAGTGGCTTTTGCTTTAATATGACATACAAATACAGTCATATCTTAAACAAAAAGCTCTAAGGCCCTGTCCACACGTAGCCGGGGATCTGCCAAAACGTAGATATTTTTCTACGTTTTGGCCTGTCATCCACACGAAAACGGAGTTTTTTCACACGAAAACGGATCTTTTTAAAAACTCCGGCCAAAGTGAAGATCTGCGTTTTCTCCGCTTTGGGTGTCTGCGTGTGGACAGACAAACGCAGAGTTTTAAGGTCCGCAACGTCACTTTCCGCGACAAAAAATGATATTCGTTTAAAAAAAAACCCCGGCTACGTGTGGACTAGGCCTAAATTATAGTATGACACAGATTCTAAAGTACCAATAATCTTGTGTTAAACAATTTGATAAAAATCTGAGCTGTCCCAGTTGTTTTTCGTCTCGTAACCATAAAAAAAATTGTAATTTTCAAGACTACTTGCTCGAGAGGAGCGAGTTGAGGTGGCTCGGGCATCTGATTAGGATGCCTCCTGGACGCCTCTCTGGTGAGGTTTTCCGGGCACGTCCAACCAAGATGAGACCTAAATGGAGACCTAGGACATGTTGGAGGGACAGTGTCTATCACCTGGCCAGAGAACACCTTGGGCTTCCTCTGGAAGAGCTGGCCCAAGGGGCTGGGGAGAGGGATGTCTGGGCTTCTTGACTTAGGCTGTTGCCCTCGCGCCCGACTCCAGAGAAGCAGAAGAGAAGGAACAGATGGATGGATGGATGGATGGATGGATGGATGGAAGGAAGGAAGACTACTTGCTTTTCTGGTGGTCAGAGAGTGTTCTGTAGCAGTCCGGTTGTCTGTTTTGGATCTGTCATGCAGGAAAGTGGATTAAGAGCCCATCAGGCACCTTTCTTGTTTTCTGGCTCATCCAAGTACAATTTGAGCTCATCGAGGGGGTTTATGATGTACAATCACATTTTTTAAGTGGAGACTTTATATATTTTGAAAAGTAGATAAAATAAACCAGTATTATCATAGAAAAAACACACACTTTCTCTTTAGAAAAAAAATGAAACTACCAGGTGGGGATAATCTACGTGAATCATGAAAGCAGCAGAAAATGAAAGATTGTTTTTTTAATAGCCAAGATTAAAGATAAAACCCACCAGTGTGTCACTAGAAGCAAAAGTGCGTCAAAAGAGTCAAGCAGCTACCAAACAACAGATGTGTTTAGCCTTTTATCTTGTGCAGGGCAGAAATCATTACGTACATTTCGTATGGAAAAAGAAATGAGTAATGCAGCACATCTCGAGATTCTGCAAAAACAATTTAATTGAGTTGGAAATTTTTACCAGATGTCATTATTCACTTTTATTCTGATGCAAAGCAACAACTTCCTGTGAAATTGTGTGCAAAATTCCCAGTGTTGCATGCACAATCTTCTACAAGTAATACTCATTAAATGAGCAAAATAAAAACATTAAATAGGTGTAAAGTCACTTTATACACACAAAATGGTTCTGTGTGTTGATTTAAAAACTGATAAATCAAACTACGTAGGATTGCTGCCACCTTCTGGGGAAACTACAAACTGCTGCAAACACATTTACAGCTGCAAATTTGTTTTTTGAGTAAAAATTAAAGTTACTGATTTTTATTCATATCTACACATCAGGTAGTGATGTAGAAATTAGATAAACATTTTGATCTTGTTAGTTTTGGGGGAAAACAGAAGCATCAATGCTTAGAGTGATTTCTTATTGGGAAAAGTTTCTGATTCAGTACCAACTTTAGTCATGATTCATTTTATGTATTGCACAACCATAAAATGACTGTTTTATGCCCCCCACACTGTCCAGTAAGACAAATAAAAATGCACAGTATCATATTATCCACTTGCAGTTCATGAGTTTAAAGGTCAGATGTGAACTTTCTCCAAATCGCTCCTGTTGTAAGGATCCCTCGCAGATGCTTTTTGGGGTAAGGGCTTCCTGGATGTTCACCTGACAGCAAGCCCAGACCGCAAAAAGACCCGAAAAGGACAAGATTGTACTCATGAAGTCACGACTGACATCTTTAATGGTCCAGCATCTGAAAAACATTTACACATGCGTGAGTCTGGATGGACACTTGGAATCAAAGCAGTTTGTGTACATTTCATTTACGTTGCTCTGTTTGTATATAGGGAATAGAACACAAAGGCAAAGTGAACCATATACTTAAATTTACTATAGAAAGAACAAAAGATAAGAGATTGATCTATCCTGGAAGAGAAACAAAAATATAAAATAGCATGTGTATTTATCCTCAGTGTGTCCTACAATCATCATGTGATATGATCAGCTTTTTAACAAATGTTGAAGACATAAAGTTGAGCATAAAAGCATTCCATATAATATTGCTGGAGAAAACTTCATTAAGGGCTCACTGGGAGTAATTCACAATTTACTTCTATCGGTCATTACTTGACACTGATTTCTTCCTAATTGGACCCAAAACAATTCAATTTTTAAGTGGTTCCAATGAGAAGGAGCCTTTTGAAATGTATACAATTTTAATTCTCAGACAGCAGTAGTTCAGGAGGTAGAGCAGTTTGTCCAGTAATCAGAAGGTTTTACGTTTGATCCTGGGTCCTGCCAGAGAATGCTGCTGTTGTGTCCTCTGGCAAGACACTTAACCTGCCTTGCTTGCTGGTGGTGGTCAGAGGGACCAGAGGCGCCAGTGTTTGGCAGGCCTCACCCCTGTCAGTGTGCCCTAGAGCAGCTGTGGCTACATTGTAGCTCATGATCACCAGTGTGTGGATGGGGGAATGACTAATTGTGTTGTAAAATGTCTTGGGGGATTGTAGAGCCCTAACAAGATGCTATACAAATACAGGCCATTTAAAGGGGAACTAGACAGTTTAGGCTTGCTTTTAGCACCCCCTATGTGTCCATTTGTAGAATCTCCTCCACCTTAATCTAACAACTGACATGTCTCTCCAGCCTTCCTTAGTGTCTACAGGAGTGGTTTATCACTAAATTAAATGAATCAGCTGTGTTCATGATCTAAAACATCCAGGAAACTTACTAGATGTGGACTGCAATGCCAGGTATGTCAGCTGAATTTTGTCCCAACAAAGCAGCAGGCCAATCTGACTTTGTGAGTGAAATATTCTGGCCACAAGGGGCCTTTCATTAGCTTGTAAAGGGTCATTTTAGCACAAGCTGGCTCAAGAAATGGATTTCAAAATACGAAAAAGTTGCAAAGTATCCCTTTAATATAAATTATTTGTTTTCACTGTAAATCAAACAGAAATTGACTGTCAAAAACATGACAAATTATCACATGGAAAAGTAAATGTGTGGACATGTCCCTCAGTTTAAAATCATCATCCAAAAATAAACGAAAAATAAAGAAAAGGAAATAAACTAAGATAAAAATCTTCAGTACTATTGACTGATTGACCAACAAAGCATCCTGTCAACCAGTTAACTTTATTTTTCTTTTGAAATTACTTTCTAGTACACCTTCCATTCCACAAAATCAAACTAAACTATAAGTTTGAATGACCCATTGCTGTTTTCTTTTCTGGTGTATAAAACTGAAAACTTCTCATATGAAAACACAACTGAAAATCATCATTTGAAAAATTTATCCATCTATAATGAAAACAAAAAAAAACAACCTTTCTGACCACAAAACTGAAAAACAAGAAAAAAACAAAACTAAACAAAAAACAGGAAGTTGTGAAATTGTGTGTTAATTTTTAAGAGAGAGCAAAGCTCCCACTGTGCAAAGACCTACAGACGTGGTCTGGACCGACGGACTCAATACAGCCATGATGTGTACATCCATGCAACGTTCACTCTTTGCAGGGCTGGAGGGAATTTTGTACATCAGACGATAGAAAACAAAATATGGACAAGTGTAAAGTAGCTAGAAATGTAAATCCCAGTGTGACCTGATGAATGATATTATAGTATTTACAGTAAACCCAAAATAATACTCAACTACTATAGTACTAAAGATCAAGATGTTACAACATCCTGTAACGTAGAAGCCAATTTGGTGAAAAACGTGACGTCTGCTGGAAAAAAGGTCAAATGAGATATTTTGCGCGGGCCTGTAATCGAACCAGATGTGAAACATTAAATCGTGGAGTAGATGCTATGTTTATCAGTGACAGCTGGGTGAATTTAGGCTGTTTAAAGTGTTGCTGCTGCAGAAGAAAGCACACCCCACCGGCTGCGCTTCATGTGAGCTGTCCGTGGTGCTGAAAGCCTCCCCAGCCCTGCCGGTAAACGCCCTAAGCGCCACGACAACCCCACACCCTCTCACAGCTGTGTGCATCTGTTGAAGTCGGACATAAATCAATTACTTCTTTAAGAGTGCATTTTCTCTGGAGGTTTTTATTGTAGCCATGGGGTTGCACTGTCAATTCCTGCTGCCTACACCCACACGTCACCTGGCTAGAAGCCTACTTTACTACATCCTCCGACAAACAAGTCCCCACTGACGTGACTCTCTGGAACAAACGCACGGAAATTACCAAACGAACACCTGACAGACGCCTTCTAAACTTAAGTTTAGTAAATTCGTACAAAATCTCTACTCACCACAAGCGTTTTGATTGTGCGCGTCGGCAGGTCGCCAAGCTGCGAGCAACCATGACGCGCACATTTTTTAAAATAATATCCACCACACAAATACCGATCAACAATTTGCAGGAAAAAAAAAGTCGGCACACGGACAAAAACTGAGTAAATCTAAGCGTAAATGCCTTGCAAAAAGCGACGTAATCTAATGAAATGTAAGATGAGGGCGAGAGGGTCGTTACCTCAGTGCGCCAGGATGCGAGGACCTGGAATTGGTTGGAATTTTGTAAAGCCCTTGGGAGGTTAAATAAAATAAAAGAGAGAATGGGAAATGGGACAGAGCATAGCTGTTGGTAGAGTAGCGTTACGTATGGAAAAACATACGCACACAAAGATCACACGAAGAACAAACAGCCGGTGAGGCTTCATCATGTCAAATAAATACACAAATGTTCTTCCGAGGCTAATCACCGGTAGGTAACATCCCACAGATGCGCTGTGGATGAGTAGGGAAAAAAAGCTCAAATACATACATACACACCTCCCTTACTACCGCTGATGCTTGAAGGGTTGGGGCGACGTGATGGCACCGGGATCGTTTTCACGTTTGAATTTTCAAACGTTCACGTCTATTTTCGATGCATGTTTTCAGGAGAACATGCATCAGTTTTGCACCCGTTGCCATCCATTCTGTAGGAAACACCGCAAAAGCTCCAAATGGAAGCCACTCAATTCCTCCAGTCTGCGATTGACCCGCATTGACGTCATTGCGTCATTAGGTCTCCCCTGGAAACACGGGGCTCCCAAAAATAGCAACACATTAATTTAGCCTGAGCTGGGGTTGGCTTGGCGGGGGCGACTATTTGTATCAATCCATAACCCCTCCTCTGATTCTAAGCAATAATACAGTCCTCCCTCTCACTACTTCACTCTCAAGGACGAGCCGATCACGACTCACGGCTATTTTTGGAAACACACACACACACACACACACACACACACACACACACACACACACAGAGGGAGAGAGAGAGAGAGAGAGAGAGAGAGAGAGAGAGAGAGAGAGAGAGAGAGAGAGAGAGAGAGAGAGAGAGAGAGAGAGAGAGAGAGAGAGAGAGAGAGAGAGAGAGAGAGAGAGAGAGAGACACCCGCACCTCTGCTCTCCTCTCTGTTGGCTAGCTGGGAAACAGAAACAGCACCACGGGGATAAAAATAGCAGAAAGTGAGGTCAGCCATTAGTGGGGGTGTGGAAGGAGACCTGAACCCAGTTAACGGACACAAGAAAAAAGGAAGGCTGACTGAATCTTACAGTGGTGGGTCAGTTTGTCACTCAAAGCTCAGCTTTTAGCATTTTATTAATAACAACAACAACAACAATAACAATAATAATAATAATAATGATAATATCAGGCCTATTTAGGCCTTTTTTGTGCATTATGTGTAATTTTGGCTCCAAAATGTTCATTATTTGCATAATGACTTAGAAATAGTATTGTCAAAAATTATCCTTCTCCTCCTTTTTATCACCACCACCATCATCCCCCTCCTCCTCCTCCTCCTCCCCCTCATACCATACCACACCATACCATACCATACCACACCACACCACACCACACCACACCACACCATACCATACCATATCATACCACACCACACCACACCACACCACACCACACCACACCATACCATACCATACCATACCATACCAGACCAGACCAGACCAGACCAGACCATACCAGACCAGACCAGACCATACCAGCTTATTTGTAACACACAGCAAGAGAGCTGACCAAAGTGCTTCCCATACAATACATTGCAAAACAATTAAGTAAAAATGGAATAAAACAAACACTAAGATCAACTAATAAATATAATCACAGGCATGGTCATAAATTCACAGGTCAAAGGCCAAATTAAAAAATGTGTTTTAAACGAGATTTAAAAGAGGCTAGAGATGGAGCCTGTCTAACAGTGGAAGTGCATTCCAAAGAGTAGGGTCAGAACACATAAATGCCCACTCCCCCATGCCTTATATGTCGACCGGGGCGTGGACAGCAATAAGAGATCAGCTGACCTCAGTGCTCGCCCAGGGACATACGGAGCAAGCAGCTCAGAGAGATACAGTGGTGCCAGGCCATTGAGGGGTTTGAACGTGAAAATTAAAACCTTAAAACTAATCCTTAAAGCAACAGGAAGCCAATGAAGCCATGCAAGGACAGGAGCAATATGCATCTTCATCATCATTCTCCTCATCCTCATTCAATTTGACCCACAGATTACAAAGGAGAGACACAAGTCTTCTCAACACACCTCCACCATGTTGTGGTTTTAATTTTTACAAAATACACATTTAATATTTTTTATTTGCTAATCCAGACACACGACGTTCACAACGTGTTATTTTTTAAATGTCCCCTTCTAACTATTGCTACTGTTTTCAATCAATGCATTTCAATAGACAAGTGGTAATTAGGTAAATGTAATAATTTAAGCCCTTGATGCATTTTATTTGAACGTGCAGCAGCATCATTTTATGTATTTATTTTTGTTTTATATTACAAGTGAGATTCTTCCACTGGAAGCCCAGAAGTGTTTATCTTAAACAACTGATGCCATCTACTGGTTATTTAACAGATCTGCACTGCAACAGGGTTGCATCATTTTTGCATGAAAACAGGTAGAAAGGTCTTTCTCATTTTCAAATCTGCTGGTCATGGGGTTAGGGTTAGCGTTATGTTATGCATGGTCTTTACTGGTTTGTCCAAAACAAAATACACACATGTGCATTTGGTGAAGTTACACCCTCACCTCAGTTTTTGCACATTGCTTCATGCAGTCAAAAATAATTCAGAACAATTTTCTCAAAGTGGAGCGAATAAAATCAGAAGAGATTGGGATTATTTGGGGGTAGATTTCTGTGTGTGTGTGTGTGTGTGTGTGTGTGTGTGTGTGTGTGTGCAGCATGCTTCCTGAACAGCAGGTGGCAGAAAAGAAACACAATCTGAGGTCAACCTGTTGAACCACATCTATAAATTATAATGTGACTCTAGCAGAGACTTAACTGATTTGCTTGCAAAGCTTGAGTCCTACAAATGGTAAATCACTCTGTTACCAATTTAGTTCATTTTATTAGCAATCTGGAAAAGAACACATTTCTGTTTCTTCAATACAGAAACAAGAAATTTGTGCATTTCCAAATGTTTTATAACCAACACTGTCCTAATGAGACCTACAATTTCACCTCAAGGATCTTCAGATTTTAATGTCCCAATTACAACCTCCACCAGGTCTCCTAAAGATTCTTCTACATTAATATTCTCTTGTGTTTGTTCCCTCATATCACACCTCTGCAGAGTCATCATAAACCTACAGTAGAAAACAGTGAACATTGCGTATTTTACAGTGTTTATGTCCCTCAAATTGCCTGTCTTAGTTATCAGTTTCAGGGCTTTGCATTTTAATTGCACTATTTTGCTTCCATATGGTTCGAATAGAACACAGCAGGGGACCTTGAGGCATCAGTGAACTCGCCGTGGGAGAAAATAACAGCCGCAATATCTATCCCCGGTCTCAGAAATTAAGAGCAGACGCTGGCATCCATTACAGCTCCTGACGGTAAGCAGTTTAGCTCAGCCTGCTGTAAATCACTGCCACTGAAGATGTGTGCTCTGCATCAGCTTTACGTAGGGTTTCGTCTCCACACACCCCTGATTTATCAGCTGTTACTCGTTTTATTTTTTTGTGTGTGTGAGAAATAGCCGCATCACAACTTCACCTCATGGTCCATGCAAAAATATAAGTAATAATAATAATAATAATAATAATAATAATAATAATAATAATAATAATAATAATAAAAATAATAATAATAAAGGACAGCATTCATTCATTAAAGTACATTTTTCATGTAGTTGGAGATGTATGATGTTTTTCCCTCTTCAAAAAAATGTGTGCGTGTGTGCATTTGTGTGTGTGTGTGTGTGTGTG
Organism: Nothobranchius furzeri; assembly: GCF_043380555.1. Lineage (NCBI taxonomy): Eukaryota > Metazoa > Chordata > Actinopteri > Cyprinodontiformes > Nothobranchiidae > Nothobranchius > Nothobranchius furzeri. Next base: position 71,885,517 of record NC_091744.1, on the reverse strand, counting down.
TGTGTGTATGTGTGTGTGTCTTTAAACAGCTTTGTGAAGGCTCTGCAGGGAGGCATACTCTGGTTCATTTTCAATTAGCTTGAGACCCACATTAACTGAAGATATTAAAGAGGAGTGTAATGCTGTTGTACAAACCAATAGTCTGTGAAGACTTGGATCTGCTGAGTTTGCATTGTCTCTCTCTCTCTCTCTCTCTCTCTCTCTCTCTCTCTCTCACACACACACACACACACACACACACACACACACACACACACACACACACACACACACACACACACACACACACACACACACACACACACACACACACACACACACACACACACACACACACACACACACACACACACACACACACAGATTTACCAAAACTCAAATGAGCTATCCCTGATGCATGTTGGGCGAGGGACACAACTGCCAAAATGGCTTAATAATTGCATTTGACGGCTCTTTGCGTTGCTTTTCCGCATTTCTCTCTGAAGGTTTCCAAGCATAGCATTGTGTTTTCAATGGGGAACACAATTTAACATCCACAGCACACAGGCAGGATGCCCTCTCTGCAGACTCACATATGAGATGCTGAAAACAAAACACTCAAAAAACAATTCTTTAGAGACCTGCAGTCCTATAATGTAGAGTAACAACAACTGTGAATTGTTTTAAAGCAGCTCAGCCAGTAGAGGCGGTAAAATCTGCAGGAAACCATGACATACAATCGTCTTCACGCTGTTTTTTCCTCAGAAAAGATGGGAAATGGCCCTTTATGGAGTTTTACCCAGCTTTCTCTGTTGCTAAAACCTAACAAAACTTTCATTAAAAGGCTCTTACTCCAAGTTTAACACAGTACAGCATGATTTTTAAATACAAGGTTAATCTCAAATGTGCTTTTGTAGGAAGACCGAACAAAAAGGTTGTAAGCAGGGAGGAGTTGTGGCAGTTTGATAGACCTTTTAATAGACTCGTATAAAAATTCATTATACAATTAGTGATTGGGGTCAACTATGAAAAGGTTCCCAATATTAAATTCTAAACGAATCTCATAAACAATGGCAGGCAATACTACGTGCTGCAAGACAGGTAATCTAACAGCGTGCTTCAGACATGGCGCTCGAGGCAGATAAGGGACATAATTATTGTTGCGGATCATTTGATGTCAAAGCAGTCCTCTTTTTTTTAAACACAGATAGGTAGACATGCCAAAGTGGCAATTTCTTGTGATGTCATCCAATTAATCTCTTTTTTTTTTGATGAAGCAGACACATAACTGGCCCTTCTAGTGCACCAAACCGCGCTGAGAAAAATGTAAAAAAGACTGAGTGAATTACAAGATCGCAGCACTGAATGTACAAATGTGCTGGAACTAATCTAGTAATTTAATCAATAAATTGACCTGCAGGAATGCTTTCAGGAGCATGATTCTGTCTGAATTATAAACCTTTTCTACATGCTGAGTAAAGAAAGTAAAAACAGCAACTGCTTTGAAGCATACATCCCTTTTCAGCAATATTGTGGCAATATCATCTATCACCCCATGTACGAGCATCCGCCGTCCTGCTGTTCCACAAATATGGATAAAGTTGCATCACTCAGAAAAAAAATGAAGTTCTGAGTCAAGCAGAGGATGGAATGATTTTATATTCTTCCCAGTAGCTTGATGAATGATGAAATACTAGCCTCAAAAACAAAAGTGAGCAAACGGAAAACTGCAAACTCGGCTAGAATACCCAAATGATGGTAACTGTAAAAGAGAGAGAAAACAAAGAAATGGATATTCTCTCAAAAGTGTTTGTTTGTTTTTCTTCGAATCTATTGAGAATATTCCTGCTTGTATTAAGAGAAGGAAAAACCCATATACATGTCAGCGCATTGCTCCCTAGAAACCACCCCTACGTGCTTTATTTATGTTGCAGATCAGATGTTTGCTTTTATGTGAGGGAATACATGATGCACATCTTCAAAGGGCACATGATGTAGTGTACGCTCCACGGTGGTGCTGATGCTGTCATGGCTAATTTATGTAGGCGGTGATAGGTTTTTACGACGACCAGAGAAAACAGCTGATGGAATTTTCTGAAAACTATACCATTACCTTGGGTGGAACTCAAATTTTCCAAGTGGAAGAAAAAACATTGTGAACTTAGGGCATCATCACAGGGAAAAAGAAGAAATGGGAATGGGATGCATGAAAAAAAAAACATGATGTATTTTACATAGCTGGGAGGACATTTTTCTTACTATGGCACTTCTTTTTCTGACTTTATGTGAACACATAAAGTGCTTCCACAAGCCTCATTCACAAAGATATCAGCAAATTGGAGGAGCTCCAGTGTCTTTGTCATTTGGACAACTGCTAGAGGAGACTGGTAGGCCATATGGAAAGTATCAAGAGAGTGCATGAGTTAGGAGGAAGTAATTGCAACACTTGGTGACAGCAGATAGTGTAATCCAGGATGTATGACAGTGAACAAGTGAATCAGAGCACATGATGTTAGATTGTTAGCTGTGGATTTCAGCAGCAGGGAGTGCTTCCTTTTCCTGATGCAGGCTCCGACTTCACCAAAGAGTCCAAGCATGTCTATTTCATTGCTGTGCCACCAGGTTGTCATCATGTTTATCAAATAAACAACCTGGACACAGATTCTACCGAAATCATCTGATTCTTTCCAAAAGAAGGAGGCGCAGACAGTCTTTTAAGGCAATTCATGTCTTGAAGCATTTGCAGCAAGGTGTTGCATATTCTGTTTAGATTTCTGGGGAACTGTGCAATCTTCTGTTCAGCTACCGATTGTGTTGGAACGTGTCAGAGCCACCGGCACAAATGAACTGAACAAACTGATAAAGAAAGCTGCAGCTCCTTGCTGGGGACTGATCTGAAGCTCTTAGAGTTGATTGTTGAAAACAGACTGCTGCACAAGCAGCTCAGTACACAGGACTGCACCGTGAACTCTCTGAAGGAACAATGAAGCATCTTCAGTTAGGCACTTTTTCAGCACCAAGGCAATTAGAAGCATAACAGGGCCTCGTTCCGGCCCATAACAACAACCCTTTATGCTGACTCTGTGGCTCTGGAGGGGGACTTCTGCTGTCAAAAAGACTTTCTTCCTTTAGCTTTTTCCTTTATTGCACAGCACCAGAGGAACTCTCCCTCACTGTTATTAAATTATTCACAGACTGATTCACTTCATTCAGTTCTGAATGACTAAACAAAAAAATTAAGTTTTCTTTGACTTTACAGCTAAAACATTGACAGACAAAATACTTTGCAAATGAGACTAATAGGATGCACCTTTTTTTCCCCACATCAAAAAACATTTTTTTTTCGCTTTTTCCATTTTGAATAAACTTTGTCAACTGGATGCTACTGATCACTCATCAGAACCTTTACTTCATGCTCAAGAATAAGCAGAAATTTCCTGAAGAAATCAGGAGTTTTAGGTGGTGTTCTGTGCATTCTTGTTGGTTGAGTCTCATTTTTCATCTTACCTTGTGTTCATGCTTCAGTCCTGGCTTAAGGATTAACAGCATATTGGCTTTTTGTTAATGTACGGTGGTATTTGTAAAAACAAAATGGTTTTCTTTTAAGTCATTTAAACTCACTTGTTTGCTATGTTTGACAAACTAGACACGAATTTTCCACCCCCCAAAAATAAAAATAAATATCACCTTAATCCAGAGCCGGATTAAATAAATGGACTAAACTAGGCAGGCAGCATTCCCCCCCCCCCCCCCCCCCCCCCCAGCACATCACTCCAATTTTAGCAAGACTTCACTGGCTTCCTGTGCACTACCGTATACATTTAAAAAAATTTCATTGATGTTATTTTATGAAATGAATTCTGAAACTTACCAAAGTTACTAATAACTGTTAAAATGGATGTGGCACTAAAAATGGACCCTCACGTTAATCACATGGTTAAATCATGTTTTTATCAGCTGAGACGTCTTTCCAAACTAAAACCCATTCTGAATCGGCGCCACCTCGAGACAACCATTCACGCTTTTATCACCTCAAGGTTGGACTACTCCAATGCAATTCTGTTTGTCATTTCAAAAGCCGCATTATCTCGCCTTCAGCACATCACTCCAATTTTAGCAAGACTTCACTGGCTTCCTGTGCACTACCGTATATGTTTTAAAATTTTATTGTTTGTTTTTAAGGCGCTGAATGGCTTAGCACCACCCTACATATCCGAGTTACTCACTCCTTATGCCAGGCAGGACTCTCCGTTCAGGTGACCTACACCTACTACAGATTCCCCGTCAACGCTGCAAAACCCGTGGTGAACGAGCTTTTTCTGTCTGCGCTCCAAAACTCTGGAATGATCTCCCACTGAATATCAAAATCTCCTCCTCCATTGGGGATTTTAAGTCTCACTTAAAGACTTACTTTTATTCTCTTGCTTTTACTACCTAGCTATTTTATCGATGGTTTATTTACACTGTTCTTTTACTGATTTTATTGACTTCTCATGGTTGGTTCTTTGTGTTTTGCTCTAGTTGTTTTATTCTTTTATATTTTTCTTTTAACCTTATATGTTTTTACCCCTGTACAGCACTTTGGTCAGCTCACATGCTGTTTCTAAATGTGCTTTATCAAATAAATGGAATGGAATGGAATGGAACAGTTCATTCACATTTTACATAGCCTAGTCTTTGGTTACAAATTGGTTGTTTGTATGCCAAAATAAGTCATGTGTTGTATGTAAAACATTCTATCAGACTATTTTTTGATATTAATAATTTATACGTCATTACACAGCTGTATTAAATGCTAATAAATTATCCTCATCTCATCCATTGTGAGTGCCATTGTTAAGGCAGTAGTACCAGTGTTGTGATTAGAAGTTTGTATATTTATATACTGTAATTAGATAATTTAATTACCTGATTTTGTATATTCATACAATCTAAGTAATCAATCAGAAGGTTGTTTTTATCATCAGGGAGTTTACTTAAACACTTTGTATTGACTGAGAGACAAGAAAGAGAGAGAGTTGGGATCGTTTAAGAATCTTTAATTTCTATAATTATAAATTCTTACAATCTACCAGGACTATCTCAATGATGGATGCATATGGATGTAGATGTTTCGTGTTGGTGTGTGTGTGTGTGTTTTGTTCAGAATCTCTAAGCTGCCGTAGCGAGTCTGGTTTGTTATGACTAGGCTACCACGAGGCTTCGGAAGCTGATGACATGAGCCGCCATTTTGTGCCGTGACCACGTACCGTAGGGAGTCTCCCGTGTAGATCAGGAATTGTCAGGTCCTCGGACCTTCATGGGTACTGGAGCTGGTTGAAACAGCGGTCGCAGCACACAACGCCCATCTGAGGATAACTCCGGTCGTAGTCGGCAGGCGTCAGCAAGTTCAACCTTATTTTGAAGGAAAGTCGTTTCGTTGGTACAAACGAAGGAAAATCTCCAGCTTGACAGATTTCAGCTCAAAGTAGGAAGTCCAGCTGGCCAGTCTGAACTTCTTAATGATGACGATGGAAATCCTTAGGAACTCGGATGTCCTGGAGCTGAGTTAATACGTAACTGCTGGAAGTGGAACGTAACGTGGAACTGACTTAAAATGGCATTGCCTTCTTTTTATATCTCCCAGTTGTTTGAGAATCTTAGTAAACCGGATTGGACTACTTTCATAAACAAACCAGATTCTGCCCTACCACAGAGGAAAGTTCTGATTGGTTGAAAACAATGTGTCATGCGTTTCCATGGTAATGCATATCAGTGTGTCTGGTGCCGCCCTGTTTATTCATTTAAACACATAACTCATGACATCTTTATTTCACAGATCATTCACCTGATTATTAATGATCAACAAATGCTTTGATTAGCTTATCACAAATAAAGTACTTTGATTAATCCATGAAAAGCGTTCTTCTTCTGTTCTTCTGTCTCTTCTCCTGGAATGTAAACATACTGAACCAAGCGTCCGACCTTGGCGGTGTTACTGTGTGAAGGGGCAGCTGTTAAGGGCAGACCATTATAAACTCTCTAACGCTACACCAGTAAATAACCACTAGGTGTCATTAAATTAATCAACACATTTAATTAAAAATATTTTCTGCAACTATACTGGGCTCACTTCTGTCTGG